>NW_010171260.1:0-15467 GCF_000695765.1 Mesitornis unicolor
GAGCCTTCCTACCCTCAGCAGATCAACACTGTGCAGAGCAGGCCTTGGTGCTTGTACTGTGATGTGACAAAGATACTTAAATATAATGTGGCCCGAAGTGAGAAGACTTCTGTTCAGATGCTAAAGTAATGCTTCATTTCAGTACGTACCCTTTGAGGAAACCGTGTTGAGTGGAACGATGGACTGTGTGTGACAGGGAGCAAGACACAATGGAAACTGGAACCTTCTGAAGATCTCTGTGTTGTGGTTTGGCTGTTAGTAAATGGTAAAATAACCTGCTTACCAGTCAGCAATACTGACTTTGTCTTTGTTCTCCCGTAGGAATGTTTACCCTTGCAGAAGTTGCATCGCTCAATGACATCCAGCCAACGTACCGTATCTTGAAACCATGGTGGGATGTGTTTATGGATTACCTAGCTGTCGTGATGTTAATGGTTGCCATTTTTGCTGGAACCATGCAGCTGACCAAAGACCAGGTCGTCTGCTTGCCGGTTTTGCAGTCTACTGTAAATTCAAAAGCGCAGGCCGGCACGTCAGGGAGGGCTGACTTCACCACTGTCGAAACAAGCACTGCTCAAGGAGAAGCAGCAGCCACGAGAACGGTTTCCTTTGCGAGCGCCCCTACTGTAACACCCGACGTACCTCTGAGCAGAGCTACCTCTTCTCAGTACCAACCCACTGAGCCGGGCCAGGAGCTGAAGAAGGAGCAGAAGGATTCTTTAGGCCGTAAAACAAACCTGGATTTTCAGCAATACGTATTTATTAACCAGATGTGCTACCATTTGGCTCTTCCCTGGTACTCCAAGTATTTTCCCTATCTTGTTCTCATCCATACTATCATTTTAATAGTCAGTAGCAATTTTTGGTTCAAATACCCCAAGACTTGCTCGAAAATAGAGCATTTTGTGTCTATTTTAGGGAAGTGCTTTGAGTCCCCTTGGACTACAAAAGCGTTGTCTGAAACGGCGTGCGAGGACTCGGAGGAGAACAAGCAGAGGTTAACGGGTGCCCAGTCCCTGCCCAAGTACGTTTCCACGAGCAGCGATGAAGGAAGCCCCAGTGCCAGCACTCCCATGATAACAAAGTCTGGCTTCAAGTTTTCAGCCGACAAGCCCATGATTGAGGTTCCCAGCGTCACTATTTTGGACAAGAAGGACGGCGAACAAGCCAAAGCGCTGTTTGAGAAGGTCCGTAAGTTCCGGGCTCACGTGGAGGACAGTGACCTGATTTACAAGCTCTACGTCGGCCAGACTGTCATCAAGACCGTCAAGTTCATCTTTATCCTCTGCTATACCGCAAACTTCGTCAACACCATTAGTTTTGAGCACATCTGCAACCCGAAAGTGGAACACCTGATTGGCTACACGCAGTTTGAATGTACGCACAACATGGCTTACATGTTGAAGAAGCTGCTCATCAGCTACATCTCCCTCATTTGCGTCTATGGCTTTATCTGCCTTTACACGCTTTTCTGGCTCTTCCAAAAAAAACTTGAAAGAATATTCCTTTGAAAAGGTCAGAGAGGAGAGCAGCTTCAGCGACATCCCCGACGTCAAAAACGATTTCGCGTTCCTCTTGCACATGGTAGACCAGTACGACCAGCTCTATTCGAAGCGGTTCGGGGTCTTTTTGTCAGAGGTAAGTGAGAACAAACTGCGGGAGATCAGTTTGAACCACGAGTGGACTTTCGAAAAGCTGCGGCAGCACGTGTCCCGCAACGCCCAGGACAAGCAAGAGCTGCATCTCTTCATGCTGTCGGGGGTCCCCGATGCCGTGTTCGATCTGACCGATCTGGATGTCTTGAAACTGGAGCTGATTCCCGAAGCGAAAATCCCGGCGAAAATTTCCCAGATGACGAATCTGCAGGAGCTTCACCTGTGCCACTGCCCTGCGAAGGTCGAGCAGACGGCCTTCAGCTTCCTCCGGGACCATCTGAGATGCCTTCACGTCAAGTTCACCGACGTCGCAGAGATTCCTGCCTGGGTGTACTTGCTCAAAAACCTCCGTGAGTTGTACTTGATAGGCAACTTGAACTCCGAAAACAATAAAATGATAGGGCTCGAGTCTCTTCGAGAGCTGAGGCACCTTAAAATTCTCCACGTGAAGAGCAACCTGACCAAAATTCCCCCCAATATCACAGATGTGGCGCCGCATCTGACCAAACTCGTTATTCACAACGACGGCACTAAGCTCGTGGTACTCAATAGCCTTAAGAAAATGACGAACGTTGCGGAGCTGGAGCTGCAGAACTGTGAACTGGAGAGAATTCCCCACGCCATCTTCAGCCTCTCGAACTTACAAGAACTGGATTTAAAGTCAAACAGCATACGCACAATCGAAGAAATCATCAGTTTCCAGCACTTGAAAAGATTGACTTGTTTAAAGCTGTGGCACAATAAAATAGTCAACATTCCTTCCTCCATTACCCACATAAAGAATTTGGAGTCTCTTTATCTTTCCAATAACAAACTCGAGTCCTTACCAGCCGCAGTGTTCAGTTTACAGAAACTTAGGTGTTTAGATGTAAGCTACAACTCGATCGCGTCGATTCCGGTAGAAATCGGTTTGCTCCAAAACCTGCAGCATTTTCACATCACGGGAAACAAAGTCGACGTTTTGCCCAAACAGTTGTTTAAATGCGTTAAGTTGAGGACTTTGAGTCTGGGGCAGAACTGTATCACCTCCATCCCGGAGAAAATCAGCCAACTGCTGCAGCTGACCCACCTGGAACTGAAGGGAAACTGCTTGGACCGCCTGCCAGCCACGCTGGGGCAGTGCCAGCTTCTCAGGAAAAGCGGGCTCGTGGTGGAAGACCACCTCTTTGACGCCTTGCCCTCGGAGGTTAAGGAGGTGTTGAACCAAGACACGAGCATCCCCTTCGCTAACGGCATTTAGGCCGAGGGGAGATGCTCCGGTAGCTGATTTCCAAATGGCAAATGCTAAAGGAGAACCCTGCGTTTTAGAAAGAGGATTTCCTTGGGGAGCGGGACCACGAGCAGGATTAGAAGAGGTGTAACCGAGTGTTCAATGTTTGCAGTGTTTTAAACGAATTTATGTCCAAAATTTTTTGAGAGGATAAAGAACCTTAATAATCTCCATTCTTTTTTTTTTTTTTCTCTCCTTAAATTGTTTGTAACTTGGATGCTGCCGCTTCTGAATGTTTACAAATCTGCTTGCCTGCTTAAAGTAAATGATTAAATTGATGACCTTTTCTTACTATGCAAGTTATTCTTTAAGGTCTGGATTTACTTTAGTGCATTACAGGGGGGAAAAACACCAAGGATCAATGTTGTATATGGGGAAAAAAACCAAGGAGAAATGTTGTATATGGGGGAAAAAACCAAGGACAAATGTTGTATATGGGGGAAAAAAACAAGGAGAAATTATGTATAATGGGGAAATAAACCAAGGATCAATGTTGTATATGGGGAAAAAAACCAAGGAGAAATGTTGGATATAGGGGGAAAAAACAAGGAGAAATTATGTATATGGGGGAAAAAACCAAGTATCAATGTTGTATATGGGGAAGAAAACCAAGGATCAATGATGTATATGGGGGAAAAAACAAGGAGAAGTTTTGGATATGGAGGGAAAAACAAGGAGAAGCGTTGGATATGGGGGAAAAAACCAAGGATCAATGATGTATATGGGGGAAAAACAAGGAGAAGTGTTGGATATGGGGGGAAAAACCAAGGATCAATGTTGTATATGGGGAAGAAAACCAAGGATCAATGTTGTATATGGAGGGAAAAAAAACAAAGATCAATGTTGTATATGGGGGAAAATAAACCAAGGATCGATGTTGTATATGGGGAAAATAAACCAAGGATCGATGTTGTATATGGGGAAAATAAACCAAGGATCAATGTTGTATATGGGGAAGAAAACCAAGGATCAATGATGTATACGAGGGGAAACACCCAAGGATAACCGTTGTCTGTGGTTCTAACAGCACTTGAAACACACGCCGATCCTCAGCAATGAAACCACTTTGGCTGTGCTTTGCCCTGCACCAGAGGCACCGTTCTCCTGCATTCAGGTATGTGGTTTGCATCAGGCCAAGCGCGTTTGCCTTCATTCCTCAGCCTCGTGTTTTTTGGGTGAGATTTTCTTCTGTGGTCCATGTGCTGCTCCGGCAGTGACCGGTCCCGATCCCGCAGGCTCGTGTCCCCCCAGCCTCATAACCTAATGCTCTGCTGTCCCCCAAAGCAGGGGGTGGTGAAAGGGAGAACGCTGCCACTTGGCTTTCACGTTGGGGATAGCTTTGACGTTTGAACTGTGCTTGCAAGGTGACCTCGAAAGCCATCAAACACCAAGTGACTTTACTGCTCATCTTTTGCTCCTCTTCTGGGTTTTCCCCAGGCGTCTGAGGGGTTTTGTTTCACAGCCCTTGCTTTTAGGAGCTGGGGTGACTGCTCCGTTTTCCACGCTAACGACGGAGACGTAAGAGTTTTGATTTACCCAAACACGATTTAGCTTTACCACCTCTTGTGGTGTCTTTCACACCCAGGTTTTAACTATAGGACCGCCCTTCTCCCCCACCCCAGCCCGAGTAGTTTGATGTGTTTGAACCCTTACGGACTGTTAGAAAACCCTGTGTGCCAGAGAAGTCATCAAATAAAGAAAAGAAGCAGACAGCAGCGAGCGTGGGAGATTTCTTTTTTGGTTGGGTTGTTGTTTTTTTTTTTTGGTGGCGTTTTTTTTTAACCGAGTTCGCGTTGCCAGAACCACGACATAAATCCAACCCATTAAACCTGCCAAATCATCGGTTGTAAATCTCAGCCGTTTACATTCCGTGCGTGCAGAAAAGAAGTACTGTGCTGGGAGATGATTACGCGATTACTCACGGCTTAAACACAATTCCCTATTGTGGCGCGGTCAGGACTGAACTAGTCTGTAGTTCTTCTCTCACAGAAACCCTCATGCACAGCGATTTCTGCTGGAGCTCCACCACAGCTGCCCCGGCTTACACCACTGTGAACAGGGGATAGATGGGGCCTAGGGGCATTGAGCAGTCGGGAGCGTTTTGAATACTGCTCTTGCAGATCCTGCGCATTTTCTCGTTAGTCATTTACTGTTCGTCGTGCTGGGAGGGCTGTTCTCAGCTGGAGGTGGCAGCCTCTGGGTACAGAACTGCACCGGATGCTTGCGTGGATCAGAAAACCAGTGTCTGAGCAGTGGTCTGCCCACTTCTTTTGGGGATATGGTCCGGTTTCCACTTGCCAGCTTGGGATGCTGACAGTTCTGCATAGGTTTGGCAGAAGACTTGCACCTCCTGATCTGGGATGTTTCCTGCTAATCCTCAAATTTTTTTTATAAGTAGAAGTTAAGGCTGCAGTGGATTTTTTGGTTGTCTTTAAGAAACTCTCACGTGTTCATTTTTTGCACATAGATCACTTTAAAATTGCTGGACTATTGACTCCTTAGGAAAAACTGTGGGATATACTATTGGTGTATGCTCTGTATTTGCTGTTCAGTGTCATTTCAGCTTCCAAAACGTCGTGCGTAGGAGGGAGGAAGAGTTGGAGGATGGCAAAGTCATTGGGATACTTAGAAAAATAGTTCTGGTTTTCATCTTTTATTTTAATAGCGGAGTCGTACAGGATGCGGTTGTGGATTGATTTTCAAAGCTTTTATTGGTGTTTCCAATTCTCCTGCCGTCCCTGCTGATGTTCAAAAGATAAACCCACGTCTGTATGAGTGGTATACAGAACTTAGCCCACTGTTCTGACTAGTTATTCTCCTCCTTTTTAGACAACTCCCTCCAAAATAAGTACACGTTAAAGTTGAACTTCAGGCTTGTGATGCTTGTTCGGCATAAAACCCGCTCTTGTTTTTAGGAGAGCTCTCTCAGAGCGGGGAGGACCTGCCCGTCACCCCCGTGTTGCCTCCCCAAAGTCCTTCCTCCTCCTTGCGACCGTTTATAATGTCCCTATTTCCTGCGTGTCAACTGGCACAGTCTTGCTTTCAAGTCTTGGAAGTTCATCTCTTTTTTTTCCATGTAAGGCATGTGAAATATATTTTGCATTTCTATTTGATTTAATAAACGAGATGTTTATATCTTCCTCTAATCTTATTTTTTTTTCCATGGGGGAAAAGTGCGTTTGCGTAGTGAAAACCTTCGATTTCAGGTGTAACTTACACTGAACTTGTTCTGTGGTGCTTCTAAATCTAAGAAGGGAAGGGGTATGAGGAGCCGCTCCTAATAAATCCTGTAGGTATGGTTTCTAATTGGAATACAGCATCTCAGGATGGATGTTTTCTTTTCATATATGCACAACCTAAATAACCTAACACTGTTTTGCTCGGCCAGCGAAGTTTTGCAGAATTTATATAGAAAAAATATCGTGTTCCCTCAAATAAGGGTAAGTAGGAAATGGCCCATTCTGCTCTTGCCGCTGTGATGAGGATCCCTTCGTTTCCCGATAAATTGTCCTTTTGCAAGATGCTTCCAGCGCTGCAAACTGAGCCGTGGTGCCCTGAGCAGGCACCGGGCCTCTCGGAGGCTTTCGGCCCCCAATAAATGGCTTCGCAGTCCTGTTTGCTCAGGAGGGATCCGCTCATTAAACGCTACCCCCCCTCACTTTGTGGGCTGTATTTTTAATTAAAAACTCTACAGAAATAGCCCTGCTTTACGTCATGGCTCCGTGGATGCGCACAGAAATGAATGGTGCACGGCTTTGTGAAGGCAATGGGCCAGACTGTGGTTCATTTACTTGAAGTCAGGTCAAACAGATGAGGTGCTCCTACAGCTCTGGTGGTGTCCGTCGTTCTCCTTATGCAGGAGCAGACTCTGCCTTTGACTCTGCCTTTGCCTCCTTGGTTCTCAGGACAGGGAACTGCAGAAACCTGACAATCCCAAGTGTAACTCCTCTGCAGCCTCTGAGCTTGAAAAATGAGGCTTCTGTCAGCTCTGTGAACCCATGAGGGTGCTGAAGATGAAAACAAGAGCTTCAGATTTGCTGAGGCATCCTTGCGTTGGTGGCAGAGCCGTAGGGCACAGCGGCATTGGGATGAGGGGTAGCTTATCTGGGATGCTGTGGCCCCGTGTGATGGGATTATTGCCTGAGCAATGGGATATTGCCTGTGCAGCAACTGGCCTTGGAGATACCGTGGAGCATGGCGAGGAGGCAGGCTAAACCCAGAAGGGCACCAGGACCTCATTCTCACGTGGGAAAAGAAGATTTAACTTTCCTGTCTATAAGCTGGGGATTCTTTACTGAAGGTAAGGTACATGGGTGATGGTGAAAAATGCAAATCCTGTAGAAATGAGGTCATTTAGGAGGATTCAGGAGGCAGAGGTGGTCTCGTCATCAGCTGCATGGCAGAGCCATATCAACACATTTCTAATGTGTGGTCCAGAACAGTTTGAGTTAGACAGCTGACTGGCAAAGATGTCTCAAGCTGTCTTTAAGCCTGCCCCCCTGCAGAAATAAGGTTCCCTGGCTCGTTCCTGCCTGATGTTTGGCAAGATGTGGGAAGGGGTCCAACAGCGATGGAGATTCCAGCCTCTCCAGGCAAGCTGTTTCCTTATTCACCTTCCCCATTGAAGCAGCCGGAGCCTTGGCCAGACAGCAAGTGCTGCTGCTGCTGCGTTTAGGCCAACCCGAATGATTAGAGATGTATTCATGTATTTGCTTGCAGACGCACAGACTGAGTCAGACCCCTCCGTGGATGCATTGCATCTCAAGCAGCTTGGTGGGCCTGAAGTCTGGGATTCCTTTAAAAAGAGAGCTGTGAGGGCCAGCTACGTCAGCTGGGTCATGGACGTAGTGCAAAACGTTGTGTTGTCCAGTAACGGCAAGGCCATCGCAGCCCTGGTGCGATGCATTTATGGCTGGTCTGCCTCATCCTTGCCTTTGTGTCCTGGTTTGAGCTAAACAGAACTCATTTTCTATTTAATGATTTTACTTTTCAGCTCAGTCTCTTCTCAGTGGCTGAACTTGCTGAAACCAGCAGCATGGTTTTCAGTATGTGCTGCTACAAGATAAGCTCAAGGCCAAGTGTCTCACTGTGGGTGCTGTGTCTGCACCTACAGGGGGGAGCAGACCCAAACCTGCCCAACGAGGGATTGCATCCCACACACGCCACACTCGGTGTAAAGCCCAGGGATCACCAGGGTCTCGACCCTTCTTCCATCCCTGACCCTTCCTTCCCTCTCCACCCCTGCAATGGCCCAAGGCCCAGCAGACCCTGCTGCTTCGGCTGCCTCTGATCCTGATCCCTGTGTTCCTGCATCAGCTCCCACTGCTGCTGGGTCCAAACTGGGACTTAAATCTCTTGCGGTTCAGGACTGGGCCAACCACTAATCCTGGACACCTTGCAAAGCCTGGGTGGTCTGCTTGTTCAGAAAGACATTTTGTAAAGGTATTTAAATAAAACGTTCCTTGAGCGAGCTTGCTGTAGGAACGTGCAAGCTAATCCTTAACATTACCAGAGTTTAAAGAATTGAGACACATTCTGTGGTGTCTTTAACCTTTACATTTACCCCTTGCTCCCACTGTGAACTGATGAATCCGCTGCCTGAACTCCTGATCAGCTGACGGGGCTGTGATTGGCAATTTCAGCACTGCAGACGAGCTCGGGGTCCAGGCTGCCCGCTCGTGCTCGTACAGCGTGTTCAGCACTTCAGCATCGATGTGGAAAATGCTGCAGGCTTACACTGTGACCAATTTCCCGGGACAGCAAATCATTCCCCGTGCTGCTGAAGGGAGGGAGAGCTGTGTCACCGAGTACAGTTGTTTCTGTAGCAAAGACGACGCTTTGGAGTTAAGCTCAGAAACAGATTTCCCAAGCTGATTACAAATACGCACCCATTCCACGATAAAAGTCATGAGGGAAGTCATTTCTGGGCAGAAAGATGCTGAAAACGGTCCCTGTAGCTCTGCCAGGCATGGGTGCAGAAGTGGCAGCTCTTCAGCGCTGCCCATCACCACAGTACAACTGGAGCGAGGATCTTCATAACCACACGCACTGGAGCTTGGCCAGGCTGCATCTCTCTCTTCCCTTCCCTGAAGAGAACAGCCCCTAAGCCCTTTGGCAGTTACAGCAGCCAGGACCTTTGTTCTGTCTTGCCTCCAACAGCACGCTGCCCCTTGATCCTGGAGGTGACGTGGGGTTATTGGTTTAATAGCGACTGTTTGGGAAGAAAGCCATCTGCTACACGAACACCACAGTCGCTTGCAGGAAGACTTCCAGCACAGAGCAGGTCTGTTCCCATAAAAACGAACACGATGTGCCCATAAACAACACAGACTTGAGTTGGGATCGGGTGGTGCAGACCATTAGGAATAAGTGCAGGAACACGTTGCTGTTCTGCTAACCAGTTCTGGGGAGTTTTGCTGCTTCAGGTGGTTTGGAAAAGCGGATTTTAAGACCTTTTTCCTGATGCTGTCCTGCAGCGTCTCTGGAGCTGATGTTGCTTGTCCCAGCGGGTGCTGCTGGAGCTGCCCCGGCAGAGCTGGGGTGGGAGGAGGCCTGGGTGCTGCCAGCACCCCATGGATGCTCCCCCCTGCTGGGGCAGCCGGGGTTATAAAAAGTGTAGGGGAGATGCTGCACCCGATTGTGTCCTTAGAGGGAACACTGTTGAACGTGACCTATTGCCAAGCAAGGCGTCCGAAAGATAGGGATCATGATAACGGGAGGAAATGCAGAGTAAGGAGGGGGGGAAAGGGAATAAAGAATCCTCAGAGGAGGTAGAGTCCCCATCCCAAATTTCAGAAATTTTAGAAAGTCAGTGTAAAATCTGGAGTGCAGGTTCCAGCTGCTCCTGCCTGGAGCCGAGCTCAAACCCGCAGTGCACCCTAGGACTCTTGGCCTTTATTTTTCTCTTCCATGCCCCTGTGTCTTAGACAGGGCAGGGCCTTAGGGCGCCTGTGCTGCTCGTGTGCTCTCCTTCCCTTCCTGCTCCTGTGCCAGTGTCTGCGATAAGCTCGTCCCGGCAGAACCGTTAACGCTTATCCCAGCACAGCCGAGCCCTGGCTGCGTGCTCAGCAGGGAAACCCCGGGCGTTATCGAAGGCCAGAGCCTAATCTTGGAGCTGCAGCTTCCCCCGGTGAAGGGATTCTCCCTC
This sequence comes from Mesitornis unicolor, assembly GCF_000695765.1. Classification (NCBI taxonomy): domain Eukaryota; kingdom Metazoa; phylum Chordata; class Aves; order Mesitornithiformes; family Mesitornithidae; genus Mesitornis; species Mesitornis unicolor. The sequence continues at coordinate 10,073 of NW_010171260.1, forward strand.
CCACAGCCACCAGGCTGTACCCAGTGGGGCAGAGCCCTGCCAGCACAGGGAGGCCAGAGCGGGCGATGCTGGGGGCCCCATAGGGTCCTGTCACCTCCAGCTCTCACACAGCCCTGGGGAGCCACGCTCGTCCTGCAGCCTTCTGAGGAAGTGTTTCCATAGCATCTTTACCTCGTGATTTCCATAGGTGTCCCCATGATTCCTGCTCCTGTGCGTTTCAACGGCCTCACTTGTCTTTGGAAATGGGGCTGTGTGCTTCTTGTCCTGTTTGTAAAGGATGCAGAGAGCACCTGGTGGCTGTCGCAGCCCCTTCTGCAGCCAGTGCTTTTAATCTGCTCTAGGTTAAACCCCTTCCTTCAGCCTCTCTTCGTGTGTTGTTTGGGTGTGCTGAGTTTTTGACACTCACCACTCCCGTTGCTTTCCTCAATCTTCTCAGTTTATCAAGTTTAGCAAAACAGAGGTGCTCATAGCAGGACATGGGACCTGGGCTGAGAGCTCCCTGGGGACAAGCAGCACAGAGGCACTGACCCCTGGGGACAAGCAGCCAGAAGGAAACCCCAGGAGCAGTCACAGAATCCCAGAATGTGAGGAGCTGGAAGGGACCTGGAAAGCTCCCCCAGTGCAACCCCTGCCAGAGCAGGATCACCAGAGCAGTCACACAGGAACACGGCCAGGGCTTTGGGGGTCTCCACACAAGGAGACTCCACAACCTCTCTGGGCAGCCTGGGCCATGCTCCAGAACCCTCACACTCACAAAGTTTCTCCTCCTCTTCAGCTTGAACCTCCTGTGCTCCAGCTTGGGACCATTGCCCCTTGTCCTGGCATTGGCCATCCCAGAGCAGAGCCTGGCTCCTTCCTCCTGACACTGCCCTTTCCCAATGGATCCCCAGGAATGAGGGCACCCCTCAGGCTCCTCTGCTCCAAGCTCAAGAGCCCCAGCTCCCTCAGCCGCTCCTCAGCAGGAGATGCTCCACTCCCTGCAGCATCTTTGTGGCTCTTCACGCTGTGTGCCCAGGTTGCCCAGCCTGCTCACCCCTGCAGAAAGCCTGGCCACTCCGACTTCCCCGCATCCTCCATGGGCAGGGAATTCAGGTGCAGTTTTGCAGGGTGACTTTGGTCCGGTGGCCGAGCAGGGGGCAGAGGCAGGGTGCTGCATGGTCTCCGGGTGCTGCATGGCCTCAGGGTGTCTCTGCTCAGATGCCTGCTGCTCTCCTTTGCTGTTTGGCTTCTCCAAGGTCCAAGGGATACAGCAGAAGGTGGTGGTTGATCACCAAGCCCTCCGGACTCGTACCTATCATGAGTTTTATTGTGGCCTTCTCCCCACGCTGTAGCTGTAAGAGTGTCCTATGGATGGAAAATGCTGGGCAAGTGGAGGCTCCAGTTACAAACCCAGGGCTGTAGTGCACAACAGAGCTGGAAACCAGATGCTGCTGAGGGCCTCAAGTTTTAACCTATTAAAATTAGGAAACGTGCTTAATGAAAGGCAGAGGCCAGCTGGGTTGTAAATTGATCCCTGTTGGTGTTTTTGTGTATTTGAGATTTAAGAAAATGCCAGCGTGATCTGACCCAGCAGAGTGTGATACGTTTCTAGGCCATCTTTGTGCTAAAATCCAGTTAAGTAAATTGGCTTTAAAATTGAGTGTGTTAAATGGGTGTGAGGCAGCACTAGTGTGGATGAAAAATTCACACGCTTGGTACTTGGGAAAGCTCTCAAACCCTCAGAGCTGTTTTTGCTGCTGTGATGGCCGAGTCTGTGTGTGTCTCTCCCTGCAGATTTCAGCCTCCACACAGAGCACGGGGGTTTGCCCCAGGTGCCGGGGGTCTGAAACCACAGCGTCCCAGTGCTAGGGGTGAGCTCCAGGAGTTCACACAGGCATCGTGTCAGGAGCCTGAGTGCTTAATCCCCTGTCAGGGCCTGCTTTTCTCTCAGTTTAGGACCAGTAACGCTGACAGGCCGCGGTTTTGAACTGTACAAAAGAAGCCTTAATTAAATATGGGTTTTTTTCAGAATTAATTAAAAGACTGCAAAATTATCATGTAGACAGCAGTGCTGCACCACGGTTCGAAGCCTGCCTTCTGCAGGAGCTGCCCCACAGCAGAAGCACACCCATAGCAAAAGGTAAGTGCATCTCCAGAGGAAGGCATTCCAGGTTACCACCCCTTGTAGACAAGGTCCTTGTGCCTGGGGGGCTTTGTTGATCTTTGTGCTTGTGTTGATCAGCCTTAGCAATGTGTTTAGCTCCTGATATATTCCTTTAATTAAATGCTTTTAACATTCATCATGGGGTTGCTAATTGCTGGCTCCCCCAGAGGAGTGGAGTGTGAAGCACGGCCTGGGTGGGACCACTCGGAGGGTCCCAAAATGAGCATTTTAGCCTTACAATCTGCTGCCCTCACCACATCAGACCGAGAAAGGGCTGGCTAAGAGGAGACCTCAGAGAGCCAGCACCGCTGCAGTTTTGTCAGTGCTCCTGAAAACCTGAAGGGCTGCTGCTATCAACAGCAAAACGTTGGCAGTGTGATTAGCTCTGCGCAAGGCTTACGTTCAAAGAAGCTTAAAGGATGAACAGGCATATGCAGACAGGACTTAGGCACTCCGTATTATCAACCTATGGCAGTCCTATGTGATGTAGAACAAGGCATGGAGATGCTGATGCTCCACTTTTTATCCTGCTGGCCACAGCACTTCCCGTGCTTACCAGCAAACGGGCCTTGGTGCGAGCTGCTGCTCGTTGGTGTATGAGAGCAGGGTGGTTTGGGGCAGCCAGGAGGGATTCCTTGTGCTGGGATGTCCAGCAGAGCTGGGTAGGTCCATGAGGATTTGAGGTAAAAACCCCCTGAGCCCCAAGGCTCAGCAGCCCCACTGCTTGCAGGGCTGGCTCTGTTCCTGCCAGTAGCTGTGAATGACACATCTTGGGAAAGGAAAACAACCCCAAACACTCACTTAAGTACAAAACCTCTTTGGTGTGGTGCTGCTTTGGAGGTTTGCAGGTGTGAAACTCCTTGCTACAGGATATTAGGGGTGCTATGAGTTTTCATAGTCTCAGGGGGATGCAGAGGAAGTTCATGGGAGAGGACTCCAGGGAGGATTGGTGAATGCATGGAAACCACCTCTGCTGTGGCACGGCCCTGGTTTTTGCCCTGATTTTCCTGTTCTCTGCAGCATCTCCTTGGGCTGCTGTCAGGATGGGAGGCTCTCCCACAAAACGCCCTGTGCTGTGCAAGCCTCCTTGCTCCCCTCGGGGTGCACTGCAACTGCAGCATCTGTCCAGGCCCCACAGCGCAGCGGTGCGGCTGCTGGCCATGGGCATGGCTTTGATTCCTGTCATGACAACTTCCCCCTAGGCTGCTTGGGGTAACTTTCTATGGTAAAGAAACTCATTTCTCTGTCCTTCTCTGCCTCCCTTTTGTCCATACTCCACAGCACATACCTCCCCTTTTGCTTTCTCCAGACCGGCCTGCGGTGCTGTCTGGGCACAGAGGTGCTGTCTCCTTGAAGGGCCGCAGCGTTACTCCTTGGTGTAAGTCACAGATGCTTCCTTGGTCACACAAGCAGGTCCTGACTGTGGTATGTGCCCCAGCTGCTCGCCTTTGCCCTGCTCAGGGGGCTTCTCACTGGCAGTAGCCCCTCTCCTTCCTGCCCTGTGCAAGATGCCCTTGCTTGGTTGTTCCTGAGCGGTCTGAGCTTGTACAGCCTTTGGAGCTGGTCCCAGCGTGGGCTCCTGTGCAGGAGATGGGGAAGCAGCTTCAGGTACAGCTGGGAGAGAGAACTTGAGACCCACATGTGCTTGTACAGGTACCCCTGGTCCTCCCTGATCTTGTTTTTTGGTATGGCCCTGGTCTGATGCCCAGAGGAGAGGAAGGGACGAATGGTTAATGCTTGGGTTTTGCTGATTTGGTGTCTTCCCAGAGCACAAAAGGACCCAGATGGGGCTCCGCCACCTTGCTTGTGTGCTGAGGGGGGCTGGAGGGGTGCGCTGCATTTCAGGGCAGAGCAAGCCAAGCATTTTGGAGCACTTTGGAGCTGGCTTTTAAATGCAGAGGGGTTTCCAGCCTGAACAGAGCAGGGAGACCACCTTTGGAGACAGAGCTCTTGGTTTCTTCTGCAAGTTCTCCCCCAAAAGCGGTGGCTAAAAGGCCGTCAAAGGCCGGGCTGGTGGAAGTCTCCAATGTCTAAGGTTGCAGAGCTGAAGTCAGGAGTTTGGGACTGGTCCTAGCACATCCCAAAAAGCAAAGAAATCCTGCAGTTCAACGTGCTGACTGTTCGCAGGGCTGCTCTGCCTCTCCACTGCTCAGCATCTGTCACATAAAGCATAGGTTTAAATGAGCTTCAGCAAAACCATCCTCCAAAAAACCTGGGATGCTTCCCAGAGCTTGATCGCTAGCTGAGGTCGAGGAGAACTATTTCTGCCCTGCCTTCTTTCAATGGACTTTTTTCTGTTCCCAAAATGTGTTTATTTCTCAATTGCTTTGGCTTCACATCCAAAATGATTCTTGTTTTTTTTCCCAGAGGCCTCCTTTGAGAACGGCACACACGAACCATTGTGCACAGCAGCTCTGATTTCAACCTGCTCAAGTCTGACCACAATCTCCGCAGTCTTTGTTTTTTCTTCCCCGTGGCTTGGTTTTTGTTTGCTTCTTGAGCTTGGTTTGTTTTTTTCCTGGTAGAAATTTATTTCTCTCAGGCTCCTACAACATCGTTGTTGGATTAAAGGACAAGTGGCATTTGGAGTGATCTTTTAGACACCTCTGAATCCCAATTATTTCCCTGTAAGAAATGACAGGGTGTCCTGGAGCTGCTGAAATGAATCACTTGGGTGGGTGCTTTTTCTTCTTTCTTTGCTGCCAATTTGAGACAGTAACAAGTCTGGCTACGTCCTTCCTCCCTATAAAATCTGATGCAAAACTTCCACTGGTTTGGAGGAATCGTTCTGCCCCAGCACCCTATGAGTCTGTGGAGGGAGTTTTCTTCCTGAAAAGGTTTCACTGCACACTTATGCTAACTTTATCAGAAAAAGGCACACTTGAAAATCCAGGCCTCAGCCATTCTGGAGATGCTGCTGCCCTTCATTAACTAATTTGCTGGTTTACTGAAACCGCAGACGCGTGGGGAAGGTTTCTGTGCCAGACCTTCTGAATGGGCTGGTTGTGCAGGTGAGCGCCCAGGGCTGCGCGGGTTGCACAGCGCAGCCCTTCAGCTCTGCAAGTGAATCCTTCTACAAGCTCTGCCATCAGAAGTACCTGTGAGATTCTTGCTCTGGTGCAGCTCTCTTCAGCAATGCAGGACTGTGTGTATGGGATGTTTACTGGGCAAACAGCGTGGCTTTAGACCCCTGCAAGTGAAACTGCCTCTATTGATTTTCACTGCTGTCCTGGTTTGAGCTAAACAGAACTA
>NW_010171261.1:0-392 GCF_000695765.1 Mesitornis unicolor
TGTGGCGTCCCTGGGGGTGCCGCTGCCGTCCCGCCTTCCCCCCGCGGGTGGCCGGTGCCTCTCACGCGTGTCCCGTGGCCCGAGTTTCCCAGCCCTCCCCTGCAGTGAGCCGGGCTGCGGCGCTGTGTCTGGGACCCCCGGAGCCCTTTGCTCCTCAGCGCATCCCCAGGTCGGGGGGCGCGAAACGGCAGGACCTGAGCAGGGTGGCAAAACCCATTCTCCCCTCCATTAGCCCCTCTTTGCCATGACAGTGTACGACCTCCCCCCGTGAAGGCCAGCTCCTCTATCAGCTCACCCCAGCATCCCAACTGGAGAGGTGAAGGTAAGGGGGAGTGGGCGCTGGACCAGGCTGGTACCCCACGCCGGCCCTGTATGGAGCATCCTGGGCTGGG
>NW_010171261.1:442-20128 GCF_000695765.1 Mesitornis unicolor
CCTCCCCAGGGCAGATTTTCCCGGCTCGCAGGACCTCCTCGCAGGCTCAGTGAGCAGTGCCAAAGCAGCAGCAGCCTTTGCTGGTGAGGGTCCGGGGCCTGGCAATAGCTAGAAAAAGCCCTAAAGAAAGTTAAAGGAGGAAATCTGGCTACTTAAGCATTTTGATCTTATGAGTTTTGACAGCTGGTTTTTGTTTCTTTTCTTACCAGGGCAGATTTTCCCGGCTCGCAGGACCTCCTCGCAGGCTCAGTGAGCAGTGCCAAAGCAGCAGCAGCCTTTGCTGGTGAGGGTCCGGGGCCTGGCAATAGCTAGAAAAAGCCCTAAAGAAAGTTAAAGGAGGAAATCTGGCTACTTAAGCATTTTGATCTTATGAGTTTTGACAGCTGGTTTTTGTTTCTTTTCTTAACAGCTTAGTCTCTCTGAGCCCTGCTTCTCGCTCCCCTCCCTCTGCTCTGTGGGAGCTGCAGCGGTTTGGTAGGTGATTAGAAAATGAACTGATCTGCCCTCTCCAGATTTATTGTTATTAATACATGCTGGTTTCCCGGAGAGCAGGCTGAGAAAGCAACGCAGGGTGTTCGCTCCTCTAAAGCACCAAAAATGAAGGTGAAACCAGGTGGTCTCCATGGTTGGTGTCTGACACAAGTTTCTCCCATAGGACTGTCCCAGTATTTATTGCCCCGTTTCTGAGCTGAGGCTTCCTGCAAAAATCCCCTTTCTTTGAGGTTTTGGGGAGAAGCAGGGTGCGTGTGTGTTGTGGCACCCATGGGTTGGTGTCACCTGTGCCTGTGTTGGGTCTGACCAGAGTGGTGGGAAAGGTGTGGGGCCACACCGTGTCTCCGGGACAGCCCCGATTATGGAGATTGGGATCTCATCTCTGCGTGGCTGGAAGCAAGAAATCACTGCAGTTGATGCTGGGCAATTTTCTATCTCTTTAATTAAAAGTTTTTTAATAGCAGAGGAGGAGAGAGCAGCAGGTGATGACGGAAAGTGCTGGTTATTGCAGACACGGAGCTGGTTCTGCTGCCCTCATGTAACTTGAGGAACAGGGCCTGGCTGCTGCTGGAGATCAGTGGCGTTGAGGCTGCATCCCCCGGGGTCCTTTAGGAGACAGTGCTGCTCCCCAGGGATTTACCCCTGTTCCTCTCCTCTGGGTGCTATCCCATGGGGTGGCAGGGGGCTGGGGCAGGTGAGAGGGCCTGAAGCAGCAGCGAGGGTGGTGATGGGCAACCCCGGCTGCCAAGGGTGGTCTCTGGCTGTGATGGATGGAGGCAGCAACCCTGTATGTTCCCCTTGCTCACCTCCTCTTGTATCCTCCCTCCCCTGTGAGCTTTGAGAAGGTAAACCTTTCCTTCCTCCAGCAGTTTGGGCTGTGCTGGAGCAGGCGGCCCCTCTTATGGTGGAGATTTTGACCTGGAAGCAAAGGGGGATCTTTTTGGGCACAGGGAGCTCAAAGGGTGGCAGCAAGGAGGATGCAGGGGGGCTGTACCTGCACAGGGCACATCTGAGATGCCAGGGCAGTGCTGGGGTCCAGCTGGAGTCTGCCAGTCTTGGCAGTCCTCACCTGTAGGGATTTTCTCCTCAGCTGCAGCTTTTTGAGAATAGAGTTTTTCCTTCAAGGTGTATGAACACAAAAATGTGCTGCCAGCCCTCCAAAAGACTTTGCTTATGGATGGAAAATGTTTTTTCCACTCTTTTTTAGCATATACTGACCTGCTCTTCTCCCGCAGATGTGCTGAACTATCGCCCTTTCCTTGCTGTCAGTTGAGGCAGTAGGTGCTAAGCTCATGTTGTGCTCCCAGGACATGTAGGAGTTTTCTCCTTTCTCACCCTGCCAGGCAGGAGTTCCCACCTGCAGCAGCCCCGTGCCCTTGTTCGCCAGTTGGGCTTTGTGGCACACCCCGTTCTGTGGGACAGCTCCCATGGTGTCTGTCTTTTGGGTTGTTCCTGCCTGTGTTTTAGGTGACTTACAGCATTGTGTGTTGTCCCTGTGCAGGTGCCAGTTTGGAAGAGCTGCTTGCTACCACTTTTGCTCAGCTTTCTTTTCCTCTGTGTGAAACCCCAGAGTGCTTAAGCAATCTGAAGTAGTAAAAAAAAAAAAGATGTGGCCGTTTTGGGGACTGGACCTGAACCGAGTCCGCTGTGACCTGCTCTTCACCGAAGCCATCAATCAAAGGATGCAGGTTCCCAACAGGCTGAAGGTAGCAGAAAGCTTCAGCCCTGTGGATGAGGAGCCAGTGACAGAGGATGTCCCTCCTTCCTTTCGGATGCACATCCCTGATAGGATTTCTCTTGCAGGTGATGTCCTGGGATGTCTTTTGGGGTGGCTGAAGGTTGGTGGAGCCCCTACAACATCCTTGGGAGTAGGATCCCTTTATAAAGTCCCTGGTGGTTTGCTTTGCAAAAGGAAAGAACAGGGGCAGATAACGTAGTCAGCTTCTGGAAGGTAGACACTGAGGAGATGCTTGGGGAGAGGTGGGCTAAGGTGACCAACAGAAGGCAGGAGAGGTCTTAGCTCCGAAAGGTGAGGAACAAAATGTGGAGGCATCTCCCTCCATACCTCTTACAGTTCCCTCTTGGCCTTTGGTAGGCTCCTTGCTTTGGGATGCTGACAAATGGCCCTGTCTCTTTGAAAAACAGCTCCCAAACGTCACTTGCCTGGAGCAGTGTGGCCTGGTGTCCTCTTCGGGCTGTCCTGCTGCTTACACCTGCAGGACATAGATTTTGATGTGTCTGGTGGCACTAGACACAGGGTTGGCTCTCCTACATACATTTCTCTTCTGTGTTGAGGACATTCGAGTTGGTTTAATTCTTCCCTCTCTTCTCTCTGTAGAAATATCAGATGCCAGTTTGAGGCCCATCCTGCGGAACCAGCAAAGGACAGTCCCCTCTGTGGTGGTGCACATGTCCCCGGAGTCCTCTGCGCAGTCCCCCTGCCTCGGGGAGCTCCCTTTTCTGCACGTAGCCAGCAGATCAGGCTCCCAGAAACGCAGGCGATCGGTACTGTATTGAGAGCGATTGCCTGTGGTGGGAAAGGGGAGCAATCCCAGTGTTGGGTTTCTCCAGAAGTCTGTTATCAGCCCAAGCCAGAATTCATCTTCCAGAGGGCTACCTAGAGGGTTCTAGGAGTCCTAGGAGCGAGGATATAGCGGTGGTGGGATCTCTTTCTGTCCCATAGCCAGGTCTTTGCACTAATGCAGTTGTGTTTGATGCCAGCAGGGCCATCACAGCAGCAGGTCTCGGCGGGAGAGGACTTCAAGTGACTCTGCTCAGTTGGCCTTGCACAGCCCATGCCAGCACCATGAGCGGTGAGCATGAACTTGAGTCGTCTGGGGTGGGTGGGGATCAGCGTCTCACGTCATCTGTGCTGCTTTGATGCTCTCTGGTGTCGGTGTCCTGAGGTGGGAGGGTCTCCAGATCAGGGGAAGGCAGTGCCTGGCAAGTCCCATGAGAGAAACATCGCTTCTGGCATCAGAGAGGTTTGTGCCAGGTACTGTTGGAGGCAGCTGTGTTGGTCCCCAGGGTGGTGAGCTTTCTGCTGAGATGCACATTGAGAGCATATCCCCCTTGCTGCCTGTTCTGGTTTGGCCCAGTCTCTCTGGCTCTGCCCATCGTCCTCTTGGTGCAATGTGCACCAACATGGCAGAGTGGTGGGAGTATGGGCAGTTGACCACTGCCAGATGAGGCACCAGGACTTAACCAGGTTTCTACAAGGGTTGTTGAGACTTGCAGTGCCTTGCGGACAGCGTGGGCTGAGAGCTCATTTGCTTTTCAGCCCCTTGAGTGTAGCTTGTGAGCAGTAACGTGGTGATAGTGATCCTCTGCTCATGGACCGGGGCCCTGCAGTCTCTCCAGTGGAGAAATGGCCTCTAACTTAATCCTAGATCAGAGCTGCCTTTCCCCATAGAGGTCCGGGGTTGTCCTGGGTGGGAGGAGAGCTGCTTCTGCAACCCCTGTGAAAGCAGCTGGTGAAGGTCTGGTTGTCACACAGCCATGATTGGGATCAGAGGAGTCATGCGACTCCCTAGGGGCTGCTGGAGGGGTTTGTCTCACCTGATAATGTTGGAATCTGGGTACCAGTAGCATTGCCCAGAGATGCTTGGAGCTGCTGAAGGGATGAAGGGCACTGCCAAAAGCCAGGCTGTGCCTGTGCTGTACGAGGCCAGGCAATAACGGGTGTGATTCTGTGTGCACCCCAGGCCAGACCCGTGCCCCCCGCCCCTGCGCAGTGCCCCGCTCCCCTTCTTCGCGGCGACGGGCAGGATCTACTCCATGCAGAACATCTTCCAGACCATGTACCTCCTGGGCCAGGTGCTCTTCCACCGTGTCCGGGGCTCTCTGCAAGGCCCAGCGCCATCCAGGTGACTTTGGCTCGTCCCAAGCCACCTCCCTGTCGCTCTGCAAGGCCTTGCCTTTGCCTCGCTTAACGCCTGAGGCAGGCATGAACTCTGTAAACTGCAGGTTTGGAGCAGGATGGTCCTGCATGGCTGCCCCAGGCTCTCCTCCTTGCCTGTCCTGTCTGCCAGCTCCGGGTGCCTGGCCCTGCTAACCCAGCCCAGTTTGGGTCTCCTGCTTAGCCTAACACCGTGCCCTTGGGCACCCCGAGTGATCCAGTTCTGCCTATGACGTTGCTGGGATTTCAGCTGCTCTTCGCTGCTAAGCAAGTGCTAATTTTTCTGTGCGCCTTGATAGCTTCACGGAGAGAAACGTGTGAAGGGAATCAAAATCCAGAACAGGTGACCCAGGTCCTCTCCTCGGGACACCCTCTCCTGCAGGCTCCCATCACCTTTGACTGTGTTTTGGTCACTCTCAATTAACTTTTTCCATGAACTGGCTGCACCAAGTTACTCATCTGATAGCTAATGCTCACTGGAGCAGGCACACAGTGACCTCAGTCTCTCCAGATGTGCTGGAGCAACTGTCTCCACCAACGCTAATCTGTGCAAGTGCAGTAAATTTAACATGTTCAAAGACATCATTGCAGCCTTAAGGTGTCACCACTGCTTTAAGGCTGCTGAGCAGCCTGAGGAATGTCTAAATACTTCTGATTCTCCTTGAGCAAAGCCTCCAGGCAGAAAGGGAGGAGAGTGAGCATCCATCATCGGTGCCATCCGTGGCACAGCTGCCTTCCCTCCCCAGCTGGTGTGGGGATGCAGGCAGCAGTGCTGGCTTCAGCCTGCTGACGATGCACAGGGATGTCCCTGCTTTTACCTACAGTAGGCTGACTCTCTTCAAATGTCACCTTTTTTTTAATGAAGACTAGACATGCCTACCAATCTGGTTAGTGGCTACACAAGACCTTCTTCCTTCTATCAGCCGTAGAAGAGGTTTGGGCTGTGGTACCAAGGTGGCAGCTTGCAGAGCTGAGAGTCCTGCGCCTCTCCCCGAGTCTCGGTGTCCCTTTGAAGCCAATCATCTTGAAACAGCTCTTCTTGGCGCTTTGCATCCCTTCAGGTGGATGTGATATCTCTTTGATAGGCCAACTTTTTACCCCTGTGCAGCAATGAAAATAAAAAAATGACTGAGCTGACTTATTTGTCCTGAAATTTTAATATAGATAAGTCTGGTCTTGGACAGAGACTGGAATATTTGCCTGACAGCGACCTTTTGGTATAAGCCATCAGAAGGTAACTTCCAGTCTCTGCTCTAAAGGGTGTTCATCTGTATCGACTGGGATTTTTCAGTCAAAAGCTGCAGGATGTCCCTTTTTTAATGGCTTTATGCTGGGGGACACTGGTTTTTCTTTCTGCTGTGGCTTTCATTTTACACCACAGCTACATTACTTGGAGGCATTATCTCACAAATGTATTTTCAGACAGAGATTCACTGAATCTCCGCATGCTGTTCCGGCTCATCTTCAGCAAGATCAACATCATGTTGCAAACTGGAATAAATCCCCTCTGCAAGGTCTCCAAAGAAGTGGTGTTAGGCTCTCATTAACCTGTATGGTGTCAGTGAGTGCCCGTGTGAGTTGGTGTGCACAGGGGAGTTTTGGTTATAGAAGAACTGATGTAGGGGTAGCCAATGATGATAGGAACAGAAGATTGAACTTGGAGGGTTTTTTTTCCCACTTTCTGTTTTATTTTGTGGCTTTATTTTGTGGCTCAGTGCTGCGGGCTGTGTCTCCAGGGGATGCCCTGGAGATCCGTGGTCTGTGTTTCCTCTGCCAGCACAGCAGCTAATCCCAGTGGTGGCCGCTTTGTTTTGAGGGATGGAAGACAGTGGTGCCTGCTTGGGTTGCTTGTTAGTGTTTCAAGTTGTAGATGAAATTTGCTATAAGAGCAAAAAGTGATATTTTTTTGTTGGGGGAGCAGGCAAAGTGAGCTTGTGGTATCTGTAGGTGCTGGAGAGGAACGAATCCTTGTCTCAGCAAACACAGGAGCCTTTTCTGCCAGCTGATGCCCTTGCTCAGATAGTTCCCTCCAGCTGATGGCTGCTTCCCACCAATGGGATCCTCACCTGCTGATGTAAATACGATCATCCCTCCATTTCAGCATTGGCTCTGTGATGTGTATTTACCTGGCTGGCTCTAAAGATGTTTTATCCAACCCTCAATTAATTCCTCTCGCTGTAGAGAATGGATGCTTGGTAAATACTGTGTTTTCTCTCTGTTGGACCTCTAAAGAAATACAAGCATGCGTTTTCTCTGTTGTCTGTGGTGGCATGTGCTCTATGTTTTGTTGTGATCGCTATGGGGTGCATGGTGGAGGGGTATAAATATGCATGATGGGGGTTAAGGGATGAGTCGATGCTGTGCAAGTGCCTTTTTCTCTCTGCTGATGCTGCACTCAGACAGCGGGTCCTGGGCGCACACACACTGCCTACATGGCTCCCTGTGGTAGCATGAAGGGAGCTGCACCTCTCGAGCCATGTTTGTCTACATCTCTGTTTTTCTTCCCTAGCTCCCAGGAGGCTGGCCCAGCCCTAGAGAGCACCGTGGAGGAGGTTGGGGTGGCTGAGATAGCAGCAATGAGAAAGCAGGTGAGATGGGGGCTGCAGATGTTTCCTGGGAAAGCCCTAGGATGGGGATGTGAGGATGCTCCAGGGGTCTGTTGCTCAGTCCTGATGGGCTGGCATTGCCAAGCCGTTCCCAGCTGATGCTACTAATGGAGAAGCAGGAGAGGGATTACATGTATGTTGACCCATCAAGCTCCTACCCTGAGGGGCTGTAGGGCTACAGGAGACAGCCAGACCCCTCCATCTGCTGGGAGGAAAGGGCTCAGATGCTCTTTTGGTGGGCAGGAGCTTTTCCTGAAGCATGTGCTGGTTCTCCCACACAAAGGGAGCTGCTGCTCTAGAAAAGGAGCTGAAGGAGGCAGCAGCTCCCATCCCTCCATCCCTTGCTGTCCCAAGGTGTGGCCAGTGTCCTGCACTTTACCGCAGCATCCCAACTGCTTCCCTTGCAGCTGACGAGGATCTCGGGAAGGCTCCGCGTGCTGGAGGAGCGGTGCAACGCCTGGCGACAGAAGGAGGCCCTGGTCTACTCCGTGCTGATCTCCGCCTGCCTCCTCAACCTGTACCTCTGGATGAGGAGATGATTTCCCACACCCTGACCTCCCTTGCCCAACCCTGGCAGGGTGGGTGAGGGCAGGGAGAGGATCCTTGCTTATATACAAACAGTAAAACTCTTATGTTTCTTCTTACCTTGACCTGCTTTTTGCGCTGTATGTCCTTGAGGATCTGTGTCCTTTAGGCCCTGATTGCAGTGAAGCTGCTATCCCTCTTCTGTACTCCAGCATCAGAGATGGGTGAGGGAAATGATGAAGCTGGACCTCCTGCCACAGCAGCTGGAGATGGTGTTGGGGAGAGGTGGGGTATAAGGAGGTGTAGTCCCAGGGCTGGGCTGTGCCTGGAAATGCTCTGTGTAGACTGACAACCAGCTTGCATGTTTGCTGGAGTCAGTGCTTGTGTGGGAAGCTGCTGTGAAGAGCCCAGGCCTCAGAAGAAATTAGTGGCTGGTACAGGAGGTGTCTGTCCTGCACAAAGCAATGGGAGACTCTGGCCTTTGGGCCATCTGCCAGAGGGGATGCAAAACCAAGGCATTGGGTGTTTGCAGATGTCAGGTCCTGTTACAGTCACTACCCTGTAGTGAAGCCTCTGATCACATCCCAGCTTGGACAACTCTATTCTGACTCTACACAAAGTCAGCCAACTGCTGTGGTTTGTTCCTCATCTTCCACCCCAAAACCTTGTGTAGAGTGGTTGAGTGTTTTTAAACTGCCGCTGGGTTTTCTTTTCCTCCTCGTGCAGCAGCTCTTCGGTGGAGGTCGTGCTGCCAGCTCTCCTGTTCCAAAATAACCCCTTGTCTGGGCAGGATGCAGCCAGAGGAGTTGGGAGCTCACATCCCTGCTGCTGTGCCACTATCTCCATGGTTCCCATCCTGCTTGAGGCAGTTCAGCTGTGGGTTTGCACATATTCAGATCTAAAGTGGCTGTAAAAGCATCGCTGGGGTCTGGGTTTATCCACAAGCTTGGCTCTTTCCCAGAAGGATTAACATGGGCAAGCTCCTCGTGGTGAGTCTCAGTGTTATAAGACCTTGTACCAACAGTGGCAGCACCAGACAGGACATGGAAAATTGCCCATTTGGACAGCAGTAGATATTTGTTAGGTCACCAGTGCCAGCGGGCAGGATCACTCCAAGGTCTGCTGCTGAGCTGTAACTTCAATGATGGGGAAAGAGCACAGGTGAGGGGGATTCTTGGCCCAGATGCTCTTTAGCTAAAACCAAGCCCAGTTCAACAGGTCTGCCCTTTCTTTCCTTCTGTGAAGTTCAGTAACGCTTGGATCTGAGGTGACTGAGATGCTTTTGGTGGATCATCAAGCACATCTGCTGGAGCTGTAACTGCAGGCTCAGGGGCAGGTTTTGGCATGGCTTACCAGGACCTCTCTGTTCCACCTGTAAGTAATTGTAGCTGGATCTGCAGGTCATCCAGGTGTCCTAATAGCTTATTTACAGACATGGACGCTTGGGTGTTTGCTGCCTGCAACTGCATCAAGCATCTGTAGCTGTAAATCTGGCAGCTGGACATTGACTAATAAATAACTGTCCCACAAGTAATTGCAGGTCTGAACCTATGGCTGGCAGCTGAGCTGAGGCGAGCGCTGAGATTTATTGCAGATGGGAGCCAGGATGCTGTGGTGCTGTGAAGGGATGTGTGTAAGGATGGGAGCACTGGTGCAGGGGTGGTTCCTGTGGCTTATGGCTCAGGGATGTGGCCAGGGGACCTTACACAACTGGTCTATGTAAGGGAGCTGTTGTTATGTGACGTGTGCCAGGAAAACAGGTAAATAATTTGGCTGGTTTCTCTTTTCTGAGAGATGTAAATGTGTTTTGGAGGAAGCTTGTATGTTTGTGGGGTTTTTTTTAAGCTGTGTTTTCAGTTGAGAAAGGCTGACCTTTTAGGGGACACATCACCTTCAATGCATGAATTGAAGATGTTTGGAGGAGAGGTGGCCAAACTCTGTGTGTTCTCAAAGGCTGAGTATTGGCGGGTTGCAGGGGATACAATATGGCTTTTACATAAGACATAAATCCTGGTGTAAATCTGGAAATGCTGACCCATAAAACACATATTTTAATAAACTCGGTGTGTGCAAGATGTGTTTCTTCTACCAGCTGTGGAGTCTGATCCTGGTATCCTGGTGAATGGCAACGGGTAAGGTTTATTCACTTGGCAGCAGGAGACTGCCCTGGTGCTGGATGTCTCAGCCATGCGTGCTTATTTAATCGGATGCTATTTAATTTCTGACCTCTCTGGAGCCACAGGCTGTTTGTCCCACTGCTATAAAACACACATGCAAGCTATCCTGGCTGTGGAGGAGAGTTTCAGCTCAATGCCATCCCTGTTGGGGTGAGATGGAGCCAGGCTCTGCTCGGTGACAAACAATGATAAGACAAGGGGTAACGGACACAAACTGGAACACAGGAGGTTCCACTTAAATTTGAGAAGAAACTTCTTCTCAGTGAGGGTGACAGAGCACTGGAACAGGCTGCCCAGAGAGGTTGTGGAGTCTCCTTCTCTGCAGACATTCAAAACCCGCCTGGACGCCTTCCTGTGTAACCTCATCTGGGTGTTCCTGCTCCGGCAGGGGGATTGGACTGGATGAGCTTTCGAGGTCCCTTCCAATCCCTAACATTCTGTGATTCTGTGATTCTGTGAGATGCTGTTATTTATTTCTTCCTCTCTTCCCTGGCCCCTCCTCCTGGCTCTTTGTCCCAGGGCAATCCATGTGGCAGGGCTGGGTGTCCCCTGGGGTCACTGCCACAACGATGTGCACGGAAAATAAAGTCTTGTTCAATGTAGTGCTGGAGGGAGCAGCTCCTGGAGGTCTCACGTTTCTTTTGAAGGCAGCTGCAGGCAGGGAGCAAAAGGAGAGGTGGAAGGAGGACACTGTGCTGCTGCCCCTGCTCTGTGAGCTGTCCCCAGTACCGGGATCTGTGGCGTGGGGGCAAGAGCAGGAGGTGTCCCTCCCTGCCAAGGCTGCAAAAGTTGCCCATTTCTTCTTTTGGACGCCCCGCTGTCCAGGTTTTCAGAACAAGTCAAGTTTACAGCTTTGAAGATAAAAAAAAAGCAAACCTTTGGTAGTGAAGGGATTCTGGGTGCTGGTGCTTTCAGACCAGCCCCGTGGGACCAATCCACCCTCAGCCACTGCAAGCAGCTGGATGTTAGAGGAAGGGTGTGAAAATTAACCTCTTCCTTATCACTTGTGGTTGCAGATTTTTTTTTGCAAACTAGTTGTTAGAGTGGCTTTGTGAATGAAATACAAAGGCAGAAATTGGCGAAAGATGCATTTTGTGATCCTTTCCAAATTCTCTTTGCTGGGAGTCCTGAGCAGCACATTTGGCCTCCCGCTCACTGAGAGTGAGAAGAGGGAATGGAATGGGATGGTGTTAAAATGGGGCTGCTGCGGCAAATTTTCCATTGCAGCAGTTGCTGTGACACAGCCTGTGAAGCCAGAAAATGGTCCCTACTTTTGTTTTTCTTTAGGGCAGAGAGCTGGGATGGGAACAGCAGCAGGCGGCTCAGACAATGCCCGTGCATCCCCTTGTGTGGCAAGGTGCAAGCCCAGCTGGGAGGCTGTTGGCTGTGCCTGCCCTCAGAGTGGGCAGTGGCCCTTCCCCAAGGTTTACTGGGGACTCAGGAGCTCCTGGACACAGAGCTGCATGGGATGGCTGTGATCTGTAGCCATGCTCTGCCCTGGGAGATGTCTGGAGTCCCTCCAGCCACTGAGGAGTTGGCACGGGGAGAAAGGGATGCATGGGTAGGGAAGGGGAGGGTCCCTGGGAGCGTCCCTCAGCAGCACAGTTCCCTCCTCCTCTTTCATCCCCCAGACACAAAGCCAGCTGCTGTTAACTCCTCTGAAGTGCACCTTGCTGCTGAGGACATTGAGGATGCTCAGGGGATGAGCATGCTGTGTTGACGAGACACACACATGTGTGTGCATCCTCCCTGCACACCACAGAGGCCTGTCTGGCCACCTCATCTGCTCCTCTGCTTGGGCAGGGGTGCAGGCAGCTCCACTTGTGGCAGCTTTGCTTTGCAACTCAAGACATATATTAAAAGCCCGAGCACTCCAGAGACAGCGCAGGACGCCCCTGGGGGCGGGATGCTCCCCAGCCATCACTGCTAGCTCGCGTTAGACAACAACCAAGTGTCATTGGACAACAACCAAGGCTTCGGGGGACACCAGGCTCGTAAGTGGACAGCAGTGTGGATATGTATGACTGTCCCCGTGTGTGCAGTGTGGATGTAATGTTTGTGTGTGTCGGTAGAGGTGTATGAGGCCTTCCCCCTTCCTTTGGCATGATATGTGCCCTGCAGGTATGGAGGATGTGCTGTGCCCAGGAGGAAGCTGGCAGGGTGGCTGGGGTGGCAATGTATGGGTTAGGTAGGGCTGGGCAATGCCTTTGTGCCTGTGAACGTGCAAGTCTGTGTTTGTGAGGTGCTTTTGCATGGGGTGGTCTATACGAGAGTGCAGTGGCTCCAGTCCTGTGCTCAGCCTTGATGCTTTTGCCTCTGGGTGTGTGCTGAGGTGTGGAGGCCTGTGTTTGGCCTCTGTGTGTGCAGGAAATATGAGGCAAAACCAGGATCCTGGGCAGGCAGGTTCAGCCT
This sequence comes from Mesitornis unicolor, assembly GCF_000695765.1. Classification (NCBI taxonomy): domain Eukaryota; kingdom Metazoa; phylum Chordata; class Aves; order Mesitornithiformes; family Mesitornithidae; genus Mesitornis; species Mesitornis unicolor. The sequence continues at coordinate 12,553 of NW_010171261.1, forward strand.
GGTCTCTCTTTCTAGGGGGCCATAAATTTGGGATGGGCTGTGCCTTTCCCAGGGGCTTTTCCTTTCCTTCCTGCGGTTGCTTCAGCTTTCAAGTGCTGGGCTTCTCCCCAAGTGGGTGCCAAGGAGCAGCACAGGACAGTGAGGGCTGCCTGTGATGCTAGGGCCAGGCAAGCCCTGGGATATCTCTTGCTCTTTAGATAAGCCTGGGGTTTCAACCAGAGCAGCCTGTGTATATAAATGCGGGGTTTTCTCTGCTGCTCTCTGAAACCAGATGGTAGCTCCTGCCAGCAGGAACCTCAGCAAGGCAGCGGTGCTGAGGGCTGTGGGCTCATCGTTATGGCACAGGTCACTGGGGATGCCGTTGCCCCGGCAATGGCTGAGGAGCCTGAATGATGAGGAGAGCATCTTTCACGGGCTATGGGCAATGTGGGATCTCTTGGGGAGGGCAAAATGCTCTGCAAGACTCTTGATGCAGCATCAGCAATGGCTGATGGTGGAAAACAAGGGGTGGGCACATCCCATGGCGTTTGGCTCTCTCTCTTCCCGTGCTGTGCCATATCTCTGTGTTCAAACCACAAGATGTGTCCTGTGTGACTCTTCTGGTGGCTGTTCTCTGCTCTCTGCAGGTCTCTGCGGCAGGGTGTGTGCCTGCAGTCTCCTCACATGGAGGATGACAACCAAGAGTAACAGTCTGCACAGCTCTCCGGTCGACCACCACCCCTGCCCCCCTCCTCAAGCCCAAGTGAAGGGAGATGTGGAGGGGACGGGGCCCAGCACCAGGAGGTCAGGCTGAGTCCCCGGTTTGGTTGAGGGAGGCAGCAGTGGGGAGTGCCAGCTCAGTGTGTCTGCCAGGACCTGGCATGGGCAGGGCTGCCATGCCAAACCTCAGCTGCTTGCCTCCTCCAGTTGGTCTGGCTGTGGGCAGGTGCCACCATGGCACGGTGTGGCTGTGACCCCCTTTTCCTTGTAGGACCTGCTCAACCCAGGATGACACCGCCTCAGAGCTGCAGAAAGGGGCTACCCTGGATGGGGAGGAGCAGCCGGCTGCTCCTGCTTTCCAAGGCAGGGGAGCCTTGGCCAGGTACTTGTGTGTGCTGCTGGCCCAGGGTAAGCCTGGGCTTTCTGTGCCTGGCTTGGTCACTGGAGACCTGTGTGGGGTGAGGATCCCCTCCTGCTATGTGGCATTCAAGGGTTGCAGGGGCCAGCGTCTGTGAACGCTGCTCTGCATGCCCCAGTGCCCATGGAGAGGGATGTGGAAGGGAATGGCTATGTCGCCTCTGGGCCCCAGGGAGGGCTTGGAGGCTCTTTTCTCTTGCAGGCAGCTTCACTCTGCCACAGTCACGCACATATTCCCTGTGGGAATGACAGCAGGATTGGGGAAGGAGCCATGGGACTCTGCCAGGGTGGGCTTTCTTGCTCGTGTACCCTTGGTCCCACATCATCACTGGGGGAGAAGGAAACATTTGAGCTTGAGAGGGAGCTGTCAGACTTTCCTCAGCTGTCAGCCCCCTGCTTGCTCTTAAACTTTTGCTTTCTCCTTGCTCCGCAGACACCTCCTGACTCTGCCTCTCTCCCCCATCCAGGATAGTCCGGCTGGTGTTGGTGCTGAGGGACTGGGCCAGCAAGAGCTTGCACGAGGAGCAGCAAAAGCCAGACCCCTTCCTCGAGCGCTTCCAGGGCCTTGAGCTCCAGGCTGTGGCTGCGGGCATTGTCAGCGGTCTAGAGGATGAGGAGACAGAGGAGCAAAACAAAAAGTAGGGTTCTTTCCCTGTGGTCCTGGCTGTCATTGGCCAGAGATCAGCCATGCACTCTGCTCGGGGGCTCCCAGCAGGGACAGCTAATGGAGGTGGATGGCAGTAGGAAAGGGGAGGTAGGACACTGGTGTGAGGAGTCCTCCCTGCCCTCTCCAGCCCCTGTCCTGGCAGGCAGCCTGGCTTTGCTGGGCTGTTGTGAGGGCACACAGGACCTTGTTGTCTGTCCCTGTGGAAAAGACCCGGCCTGTCCCTCACCCCTGGGGTCTTCTCTCTCCTGACCCATGCTCTGGTGGGAAAGACCTCCTCATTTTCAGAGGAGTTCAACATCAGGGCTGGCATTTGGACCTAGCCCCAGGACTGTAAAGAGATGCACCTCCAGCTTGTGCATACGAGGAGCTGGGGACAAGCCAAGGGATGCGGGATCTCCACCCAGGAGACCACAGCAAACACAAACACATGGGTTTTGCCAGTCTCATTCATCATCTGCAGGATGAAGGGAGATGAAGGGAGTGTGTTTGCTGCCCATGTTCCCCCCTCCAAGGGCAGACACTGTGACGAACGCTTTCTGAAAAGGCTCTTTCAAATCCAGCCCTTTCATCTCCTCAGCTCACACTCCCAGTGAAAAGCAATAACCTGGCTTTTCTTCTGCTGGCTAATTAAAGGGCAAAGCTCACTGACTACCCTGGACCCAACCATTATACATGGTAATTAAAACACCAAAAAAGATTGTTTTCTGTAGGAGAAAAATATCTAAGCCTTGTATCTGGGTCTTTACTGGTCCTGGAAAGAAATGTTCTGCCCTGCAAGGTTAAAGGGATCTTGTTAATTACCAGAGGGAGCTGAGGTGTGCTGTGAAAGGTGCCAGTGGGCTCCTGGGGACATGGTGGTGACTTCTGTTGGTTTCTAGGTCCTCAGCTCCACAGGTGAGAGGAGCCCCAAGTCTGAGAGCTCCGAATGTGAGCTGCTGTTCATGGCCATGGGAGCCCCCATGGTTGCAGGCTTGGGTGCAAAGCATTCGGGAAGAGGCAGATTATTATTCCCTCTTCCTGGGTTAACTGTGGTTTTCCAGTCCTGGCCCTGCTGTCAGTGATCATGGCCACCTGCCGTGGGCAGCACTGGTGATTTAAAGCTGAAATTACCAATGTAATTAACACTGTTATTGAGGTTATTAGTGCTCATGGGTGTTACAGCAGTCCTGGCTGGCTGCAGGTGAGTCAGTGCTTCCCGTCTCAGCACTGTATGTACCAGGGAGCAAAGACTCCCTTTCCCAAAAACCATTTAAGCTGCATTTTGTAAGCAAAGATAAGCAATTTTAATGGGGAGGTTGGACCACCTGCTTGTCTGTGGCTGTACCCAGACAAGGTATGGAGGAGTGGTGCTGGCTTTGTGCCGAGTGCCTGTCCCCGCGCTCCAGGCACTGCGGGTGCCGCTGGGGAAGGAGACTTCAAGGCAGAGGTTTTGCTTTTGAAGCTGCCAGAAGCAGTGGGGTGGGCACAGGGAAACTGTTGGCAAGTGGGTTGGTTTTTTTTCCTATCACTGGAAGGAGTTTTGCACGTTCAAAACCTGGAAGGGAGGAAAGGAGGGAGCGTTGTCCTTCCAGGCTGCAGCAGCTAAGCCTATCAGCCCAGCTGCAGAGTTTCTCTTCCCTGACTTCTCCATTGAGGTCTGTTAGCTGGAGCACACACGCATCTTATCTCCGAGTCCCAGGATGAGCAGGATCAAACACTTGGGAGCAGTTCAAAGGCTGGACCCAGGACGGAGCAGACCGCAGGCGGGCAGCTGCAAGCAGCAGGGTGATGGCAGCCTCCCAGTGCCAGCTGCCCCCTTGAGGGGGCTTGGGCATCCCCTCCTGGTGCTCCCATTGATCACAGCTTTCCTTCCTGCTCTAATAAATCTTAAGATCTGTCTGGTACCAATCCATACCTTATCTGGGAGAGGCAGTGTCATGTAACAAGAAGTTTTCTGATCACCCTCTTCCGCACATCTGTTTCTGGCTCTGTCACTGCGATGTTGTTGCATTTATGCCACCTGCTTTGCCATACCGTCCTACAGTTTGCTCTTCTGGTACATTATTAAGGCCAGTTTTGGGGACAGAACAGCTTAAACAGTGCTGGACATTTTTACTCAGTACTGCCAGGATTGGGTTTAGCTTACAGACTAGCACTCAAGCTGCAGCTATGTTTGAGCCAGTCTAGTGCAAGGGGTGAAGGATGTGACTCAGATGGTTCTTTCCAGCCCTATTTTCTATGTTTATCCCTTTATTCATACATTGCTAGCTCTGTCTTCTCTCTGCTTCCAGGAAGAAATGGTGGATCTTTGTGGTAGACCCTGCAGGGGACTGGTATTACCGCTGGCTGGCTGTCATTGCAGCTCCTGTCCTCTATAACTGGTGCTTGCTGGTAGCCAGGTGAGCTGGGAGGTTACGGGGTCCCTGTCTCCTCCAGTCCTGCTGCTCTGCTGGTTGTCATGGCTCAGCCAGGGACACACAACTGACACTGCTGATGCTGGGGCTGGTGGGAGCCTGAAGAAAAGGGATCCCCGCTATCACTGCGATGTCTGCGTTGCAAAGGCAGAGCATCCATCTCCTGCTCTTGGTTGGAAAGGGCCATGATTTTGGGGTAAAGGTGCATTTGGAAGGTGGTTTCAAGCCATTGCTTTACCAAGGTCAAGAAAAGGCAGATTTTTCTGAGAAGGGGGTTTTGATTTCTAGGAGAAGAGGGGCAAATGGTCAAGCTCTGTTGCAGAGATAGGGGCCTCAGAACCAGCATATATTCAGTTGCAGTTAGAGATGATGTGGAGATTTGTTGGTCTCACCACCCTATTTTATGACCTTCCACCAGAGCTTGCTTCAATGACCTGCAAAAGACCTATGTTGTCCTCTGGCTGGTGTTAGACTACATCTCAGACTCTATCTACGTTGGGGACATTGTGATCCACCTGCGCACAGGTAAGCACAAGCAGCATCCTGGCTGTGAGTGCTTCTCTTTAATCCCCTAAAAGTGGAGATTTGCTGCAAGGGGGAGGCTTAATCTACAGCTCCATTAGAAGGAGGGTTTTGTCTACCTTGGCACTTGCTAGTACGAAGCAGTCTCCAGAGAAAGAATCTAATTACATGATCTGAGAAACGGAGTAAGTTTCAGAATGAAAGATTAATCATCCCAGCTTTCAGCTTTACCTTTGAATAATTGTACAAAATTACCTGCATTACTATTAGTATTCGGACATAGTTGAAGGTCTGTATCTCTGCTTTTGCATCAATTCAGCTAATAAATTATCTACATGGAAAAATGGAGGAATTTAATGTTCTCGGTACACGGCAAGTGGGTATACGTTTTCTGTCGGATCAGCAATAATTCATCATCTGAAGGATGAAAACCTTTGTGTCCCCTTTTTTCTTCATGGCAACAGAGTAAATTCCTTTAGGTATCTTTAGGTGGCTTTTGCCAGATGAAGTTCTTGAGTGATAACAAAAGCTCACAAGCTGAGTTGATCAGGTGGAACTGGTAATATCTGGATGACCCCGTGCATATATACACACACATATGCATGGAATACCCTAAAATGTTTCTCAGAAGTACTTACGAATCCTGCAGAAGAGTTGAACATATGCCAAGATAATGCTATCATTTCCTTCTCTGTTAGGTTTCTTGGAACAGGGCCTCCCGGTTAAGAACCTGAAGAAGTTACGGGACAACTACGTGTACACCTTACAGTTCAAGCTGGATGTTGTGTCCATCCTGCCCACAGACCTGGCATACTTTGCTGTGGGATTGCACTGCCCTGAATTGCGTTTCAACAGGCTGCTGCGCTTCTCCCGCATGTTTGAGTTCTTTGACAGGACGGAGACCAGAACCAGCCACCCCAACATTTTCCGCATCAGCAACTTGGTTCTTTACATCCTGGTCATCATCCACTGGAATGCATGCATTTATTATGCCATCTCCAAGGCCATAGGCTTTGGAGAGGACACCTGGGTCTATCCCAATGTCACAGACCCTGAATATGGGTATCTGGCCCAGGAGTACATCTACTGTCTCTACTGGTCTACGTTGACTTTGACTACCATTGGAGAGACCCCTCCTCCTGTGCGTGACGAAGAGTACATCTTCATGATTTTTGATTTCCTCATTGGTGTCCTCATCTTTGCCACCATTGTGGGGAATGTGGGATCCATGATATCCAACATGAATGCCACCAGGACAGAGTTCCAGGCAAAAATTGATGCCATCAAACACTACATGCAGTTCCGCAAGGTGAGCAAAGACATGGAAAGCAAAGTCATCAAGTGGTTTGACTACCTGTGGATCAACAAGAAGGCAGTAGATGAACAGGAAGTCCTCAAGAATCTCCCTGATAAGCTCAGGGCAGAGATTGCCATCAATGTTCACCTGGAGACACTGAAGAAGGTGAAGATTTTCCAGGACTGTGAGGCAGATCTACTGGTGGAGCTGGTGCTGAAGCTTCGCCCTCAGGTGTTCAGCCCAGGGGATTATGTTTGCCGGAAAGGAGACATTGGGAAAGAGCTGTACATCATCAAGGAGGGGAAGCTGGCTGTGGTGGCGGATGATGGAGTGACACAGTATGCTTTGCTTACTGCAGGAGGCTGCTTTGGCGAGATCAGCATCCTGAACATTAAAGGGAGCAAAATGGGCAACAGGCGCACAGCCAACATCCGTAGCTTGGGCTACTCTGATCTTTTCTGCCTGTCAAAGGAAGATCTCATGGAAGCAATCACAGAGTATCCTGATGCCAAGAAGATCTTGGAGGAGCGAGGCCGGGAGATCCTGATCAAGGAAGGGCTGCTGGATGAGTCAGCTGCAGAGGAAAGCACGGAAGGGCTGAGTGTGGAGGAGAAGCTGGACAGGATGACCTTGAACCTGGACACACTGCACACCCGCTTTGGCAGGCTCCTGACAGAATACAACGATGCCCAGATGAAGCTCAAGCAACGCATCACTGTTCTAGAGTCCAAGATGAGGGAGGAGGAGCTGGAAGACTTCTCCTCTGATACCTCAGACAGTCTGTTTGAGGATGAGGAGAAAGCTTTACCTGGTGGGATGCAATGAGGAGGAGCAGAGGTCAGCTGAATGATGTCTGACTTTGTGCTGAAACAGCGTTTGCTATTTCACAAGGCAGATCCTGTGGCTGCCTTGCCAGGGACTTGTCTGTGCTCCTTAACATTGCTGCTGCCACTGCCTTGATGCCAGCTCCTGAGATGACTCCAAATCAGGTGATTGCCTTAGCTCCTCCTCAGACCTGTCCCTTTTCTCATCGCCTTCATCTGAGACCTTGGACTTGGCTCACTCAAGAGAGAATGACTGATGCCATTGCTAACATTTCCTCCCAGCTTCTGCAAAAGACCTGTGCCCAACACACCTCCTTGCTCCTATTTGCCTTCATAGAAGGTGGGACATTGCATGGAGGGGTACCCCTCCTGTTTGCCTTAATAGAAGGTGGGACATTGCATGGAGGGGTACCTGGACATGCTGACCTCCTGTGCATGTTGAGGAGATGCAGAGTCACGGCAGACAGAGCCTGCTATGTGCTATGGTGTCCATCAGCACAAGAAGGAATGCCACTCCAAAAGGGAGTTTGGGAGGAATTAATATTCCGGCATGTGCTACGGTGCCCATCAGCACAAGAAGGAATGCCACCCACCCATGCCTAATGGTACTAGGCAGGTGTTGGGACCGGGAGGCGCAACCGCATATCTTACTTCTGTTGCACAGCTTGCCCTGACCCACATGTAGGCATCTGGGATGGTTTCCAGGGAGAATGGGTTGTTTGATGGAAAAGGGAGTTTGGGAGGAATTAATATTCCG
>NW_010171262.1:0-32288 GCF_000695765.1 Mesitornis unicolor
GGAGCTTGCTCCTCCCGAGTGCGGCCGGCTCCGCGGGGTAGAAGGAGACAGCCAGCGCCAGGGGCCAGTCTGAGCTCCCAGTCAGCACTGGTGCCTCCAAAAGAAGAAAGAATGGTGGTTGACAGCCAAAATGCTACATTGGTCAGCCCTCTTCACCCACTTCTCCCTTATCAAGCTGCCTGTAACTTTTCATGATGTTTCCCAGGTTTAGCGAGTGTAACAGATCACTTTCTTTTTTCAGTCGTTAAAAAAGTGAGGCCTGGCGGCATAACCTGCTCTGTGGTCTACAGATGTACCCTGAACGTCACCTGCGAGGGTGGTGCAGGACGTTCCTTCGCAGACAGTACCAGTCGCCTTGCCAATTCAACAGTCAGATTGAGCTTCAAAATGTAACTTTTCAGCGTTATCCCCACATGCCACCATTTTGCTGGTGGCTAGCAGCAGGTAAAATCCCACTCCCATTCACAGAGGCCTCTTGAGTTGTAATTAAGGCCCACAAAGCATTCGCAGGGTGATGGTGTTGCAGAGCAGCCAACACGAGTATTCGTGCTTCTGCCTTCAGAGCTGGCTTTCTGCAGGCAGTGGTAGGTGAGGCATGGGACACAGCAAAAAAACTAGTAAGTAGGTGCTAGTCTGTTCTTTTGCAGGAAGCAGGACATCTGTGGCCATCATACACGTATGCCTTATTTCTGCATATACAGAAATTAATACTCTGTGCATCATTTATTACTAAAGATTGTTTTCACATATGCATACAAAGGAACAAAATATTTTATGAGCAACTTTATTCTTGGCAAATTACAAGTTTTGAGTGTTTTACTTGTTACCATAATATTTAGTAAAAGTATGGTTTGTTCTGTGCAATTTTGCATATTGCTTGCACATCTTAATGTTTTACATCTGAAAGTTAGGAAATTAAAATATTTAAAATTCAGATCCTTTCTCAAGACACATCACCTGTAAACTTGAATTTTTGAGAAAATTGTAACTATCTTAAACCTTTTTGTGCTACATTGTTAACATTCCAGCATTGTGTGGACACTGCCTCACAGGAGAGTATTTCTAGAAATACTCTGGTAGATCCTCACTAAAGACATATAAAATTATTTTACACTGTAATCACAATGTCTGCGCAAGAGTTTTTGCAGTCACATCGTATTTTTCAAAAATAAAAAAAAGGCAAGCTAAACAAGCCTAAAATCAGAACTTAATTTTAATATGATTTGCCAGATTTTGAGTTTCTTATATTTTTCGTTTGTTCAAAATACATACCTTGGGGTCGCATTTCACATTATAAGAATTAAAACCTTATACTGAAAATGAAAATGAAAAAAAATCTTTTTATATTTCTTACTTTAATGAAATAAAAATTTAAAGGAGAGATATCTGTATCCCTCTGAAACTCCGCATAGGTATTAGTTACCATAAGCAGTTAATGAATTTTCATAAAGTTCTGTCATGCAGAAGACCTCTCATGTAGGAATTGATTGTATCACTTTGATCCCAATCTGAGTAAAGAAAAAAAAAACCTCAGCAAAGTGAGTAGGCTTCAATAGGTATAGGTGTAAAAAAAATGTTTAATGAAGCAAGACATGAGCTGGGGAATAGCAGGAAGCCTTTCCCAGCAAACTCAAACATGAAGCATGCAAGGACAGTGAGGAGTGCTTGGGTTAGAAGCAGATGGCAATGCCATGAGTTACAGGGAGGGTGGAGGTACTCTCTTCACAAGGATGCACAGCAACCGGACAAAAGACAACAGGCATGAGTAGCTTCCTGTGTTGCTGGTCCCCAGTAGATACACCATCGGCTCCAAAAACAGTCCTCAGGGAAAGAAAGGAACAGGTTCCCAGGCAGTAGATCAGCTAATTCTTCTTCCTCTGACCCTAAATCTTCCCCAAAAAACTAATATAATAGAGGAAGACTGTAAATAGAGAAATTGATTTTTGTATAGATTTCCTCGCTTCAGATCACCACAATAAGAGGAAACTGATGTGCAGAAATATCTTTTGCTTGTTGCCTTCCAGGAAGCATGCAAAGTTCTGGCAGGCTACAGTACACAGCTTGCTATGATTTTGCAGAGCTTATTAAACACTTTTATTTTAGATAAAGCCACAAAAAAACTTAAGAATTATGGCCAGTGAACCAGCAAGCAGGGTTAAAAGCAGATTTATTACATTTTATTTTTATGAGATTTTATTTTTTCTCCTAGATGATGAAATTTATAAGTTTTGCAGCTTAATTTGAACTATTGGGTAGAGATATACACGTATTACATTTCAGCTGCATACTAAGAAGACATTCGAGGTTTATAAAGTTTCACAGGGAAAGTGGTGAGAAAATTGCAAATCCATGAGAGAACTGTAGCCAAGCAGGTAGCTTTATGCCCTTATAAGAGCATAATAGTTAGAGGTATAGAGCTACTTGAAGATTTCATACTGAAGCAGTAAGATAAATGAAAATAACTCAAAGTATTTTTAATATGAAATTTGATTTAAAAAGTTCAGAAATATTTGTGAATATTCGTCAGAATAAATCTTTCAAAAAACCTTTTCCATGACTGAGAATAGTATTGGGAGCATTGTAACTTAGAAAAGGAGAAAAAATAAAGTCTAATAATGAAATCCAATTAGTAATTTAGATAGGTTAATGTTTTGTTAATTATGCAGAAAGACTTTTCAAATAGAAGTGTTAATAAACCTTGAGAAACTCAGAAGAAAGTCATTAATTATATGCAACATTCGCTATTTAGAAATATTATTGTTATTTGAGTGTTTTCTGTAGCAGGTTTCTGCTTAGAAACACTCTCATGCTGCAAGGACTGATTGTAAACACAAAGTAAGCACCTTCTAGATATCCAGAAGTCTATGCAAGGTGTCCAAAAATGGCATAGTTTGCTTCAGTCTTTTCTTTTGGACAGCAGGGCCCTAGGAATAGAAAACAGCAGCAGCAGCAACCCACCATTTCCCAGCCTCTTTCTGTCTCTTTTGCTAAGCAGCACCAAATGAGAGAAAAGTTCATATCTCACTTTTGCCATGCTTCTGGAATTGGGGGATTTCAAACCACAAATCTGATCAGCAATGCAAACATTTCTCGTGGATACAGCGTTGTCTTAATTGCCTTCGCTCTTCTGTCATTGCTTTCTTTACACCACTTGGAAGTGTAAAGCAAGCAGTCTCACCAATGTGCTGAACCAAAAATCGGTGTGCTGTTGTTAGTTGTAGAACATGAAATCTGCACATTTTATTTTACCATGAGCTGCCTTTCAGACCTCTTCCCCAAGATTCCCTCATTAAACTGCAGACTGCTAGGTCTGTCTTACTTCAAGGAAAAGGCACTGTTTTGCATAAAGTTTGAGAATCAATGTTACAGCACCTTCTTTCTGAGAAAATCTTCACACACTTTGAAACTGTTCTACTGTTTGCACCCATGTTAATTCATTGCATTGCGTGTAGAAGCATTTGTATATAGGAAGAGTAGTCAAAAGAGAAGCATAAATACTTTCACCTTCATATCAAATTATTAAGGAAAACCTGTTTAGTTTCTAATAGGAGTCATTTACATAAATGCATTCACTTCTGAGAGACCCGCATCACTACACCATTCCATAGAGTTAAGGGGAAATTCACCAGTATTACTGGTTTCCTTATCATCAGTACCCCTGACAAAACAAATAGCAGGTGGACTATTCCCTGTTCTTTGCCTTGTTCCTAATCTCCACCCTTGTTCTTGTTTGGGGGTTTTAGTTTTGTGGTTATATTTTTTTTAAATGAATGTTTTATTAACTTTTAAATTTAATACTACATTGATAATAGAATCATAGAATAGTTGGGTTGGAAGGGACCTATAAGGGCCATCAAGTCCAACTCCCCTGCAATGACCAGGAATGTCTTCAACTAGATCAGGTTGTTCAGAGCCCCATCCAACCTGACTTTGAACATTTCCAGGGATGAAGCATCTACCACTTCTCTGGGCAACTTATTCCAACGTTTCACCATCTTCATCGTAAACAATTTTTCACCTTTTATGATTCATTTGGCTGATCTGCTATTTCAAACTGAACATCACGAGCATGGTCAGTAATTATACTGAATCTGGCTTATGCAAAATCAAACCATTTTCCCCTGCAGTCCTCTTTCTCTTAAGGATTCTTCACAGAAATACAAAAAGCTATTAATAAACAATCAATTAGCCATAGATCACTGTCTGTGTTTCTAGAAGACAATTATTTTGGAAATAAATTATGGAAAATCTTCTTCCCTTAAATTTGTATTGACATTTTTGTACAGCAGAATGCTATTTTATCTATTGAAAACTGAAATGTAAATAAAAATTTGAATATGTCAATGCACTGTGTTATAGAAGTTGGCTATATAAACATAGTTTCTTAAAATTTTAATTTCATTTAATGATTACTGTGTCAAGTTTATTATTATGTATACTCCCAAAATTATATACTTTTTTCTCATTCCATGGCTTCACTATGGTTTGGTTAACTGTGAGTGACAGAACCATAATTCTTTCCACGTCTGTAAGAAAATCAGGTAACATCCAAAGGTTTTTTTTATTTTTACTTATTTATTTATTTACTTATTTCTTCCCACAAAATCCAATATTTTAGATGATGCTGCCTAATAGTGGGCAGTGTGTAGGAAAACCATAGAAAGAGAACTGATCATGGTTAGTATCTCTAATACTACTTTACAGGGGGTTTTGTCTTCTAGGTGCCGACACATCACATTCTTGTCATCCCAGTCACTCCTGTGGACCAGCCTGGTGCCACATAACCATATTTCTATGTACTACCAGAAAATATTAACTTCTTAGGGGTTAAAAAAAAAGGCAGTTTTGAAGGAGACTTTTAGCAGAGCATGTTGTACAAGAAAGCTCTTTTTATTGTCCCCCTCTGCTCCTGAGCAAGGCACAAAAAATTCTGCTTGTGAAAGAGCAGTAAACTGGAAAATGCCATACAAAAGAAGTTGTCCTATGATTTAAGTTTGATTAAAACATCTATATCATGCACCAATACAGGAGTGACAGATTCACATTATCAGCTCTTTGTGCCATGACTCTTTGCCTTTTTCTAAGCCATGCTATATTCCACTCTGCCGATACGGAGCCCGTGACTGCTAGAGACTGGAAAATCCCAGAGGAATGCAGAAAGAACCAACAGAGCATGGGAGAGAGTCAGTGTGCAAAGACACGGAATCCAGTTCTACCTCTAAAAATTGCCTAGCTCAACATAGAGAAGGAAATAGCCAATTGTTTCAGTTTAGTATTTACTTATAATGAGCAAGTTTTAGCTCGTGCTCCAAACCCCTGGCTGCTCTAGCCCAGCCTCACAGAAACCTTGGCTTCAGCAGACTGCTAGGCCACCCACAGCACCCAGCACCCTTTGCTGGACACTTGCAACAGGCATGCCCATAGCATCCTCTCCAGCTGTGAGAGGCTACTCCTGTAAGCCATGCAGGTTTGGATACCAGTTCCGACGGACTTAGTGATGATAACTCATTTCACTACAAGTGTCAGTCTGATGAAAGGAGAGGAAGATATAGATTCTTATGAACACCACCTCTTCTGTTGCTAGCTTGCTTGTTGAAATCAGTGAGTGAAGCACTGGGAGCTGCTGAGATTACACTTATCACAGGTGAACAAGAAGACGGCTGCAAGAAAAAGATACCAGAAACAGACTCCTGGGGACAAGGGCATAAAGGAGGCTTGCTTTTGCTATCATAATGTCTCCCTGTGTGCTTTCAGACAACTCCGTCTTTTCTGCTTAGAGGCACATTGGTTGTAGGAGTAAGGGGAGAAGAGAGAGTTGGGAGTAAAAAGATTTTCTTGATTACTTTCTGCCAAGTAATTAGTATCGATATGTTATTGTTTCAGATGCCTCAGGGATAATAGAGCTTTAGGAAATGGGTGGATTTCTGTTGCCTGTTTTCTTTACAGCTATAATTGACAATATCTTTTTCTAAAAGGGGAAAAAAAAAGTGTTAAATGTGCCTTGAGAGAGGTGATGTAAAATATTATGACACTAGTCAAGATGATTGCAAACACGGCAAGGCTGAAATGTGTTCAGCTGACCTAACTAAGCATGAATAATACATTGCCTCATTTGACTACAATATTACTGGTCAAATTCTAGATATATCAAGGTGATTTCAGTAACTAAGTTGTTGTAGTATCAGATATTAATGGTTTAGATGTTACAAGAAAAATGTGCTAGAATATTAAGTTTCTAAAGAAACAGTACTAAGCATTGTGTTTCAAAGCAGTCTTCCTTAGAGGGCAAGCTCCTTCTCCAATAAAAAATCGTCAGACACTGCAGTTTTTAATAACACAAGAAGAGCAGTTTCCTCCAAATTACAAACATCTGAGGAGATTTAAAGGCCACAGATAACTAGGGAAAGGAGCAGAGGAACATTCATTTTACCAACAGATTACAATTAGAAAATGATCCCACCATTGATTATATTGACTTCTACTACTGAAATTATCCTTGTAAAGGTATTTTACTTATTTAGAAATTGTCTTGAACCACAAATCTAAAAGAAATAAAGAATGTTCAACAACTACAAAGAATTTTATTGTAGGATCAAATACTTTCAAGTCAAATTACAATTATAGGGCTGCCTATAATTGTAATTTGGCTTGAAAGTTTTGCAGCCTCCTGCAATAAAATACTTTACATCTAAATCACACATGAAAACACATATGCATAAAAATAGTCAGTTGAGCAAACATGTCTTAAAAAGTGTTGCCAAATAAAAGCCCAAGTTATTATGCACCTGCAGAAAACAGAAAAAAAGACCTTTTGTCATTGTAAAATGAGGTAATGGATTAATATGAACACATTTAAATGCAAATCTGAATTTATTAATGTAATGGAATTTTTGACATTATGTTGTACACCTCTCTTATTTAAGGTAATTTCTGCCATAAAGTATAACAGCCGAAATTTGGAAAGAAAAAAGGCAAAACTGTGTGATCTTTAAGTCCTTGGTGTGAAGAATGTGTTTTGGAGTCACGTACAACAGCAAATACAACTATGGAGTATATCCTCTAGAAACCTATTATTCCTGCACATGCGTTCTATTTTTTCACCAAAAATGTATGTGGCTCTTTAGCCTCTGTGAAGAATGCAGAACAGCCGTGTTTTCATAATAGATGCTAATTGCCTTGAATAGATATGCAATTCTCTCCTTTTGCCCAGTGGTATGAATTCAGGATAAGAGGCCTTTTTTTCCTGTTCTCTATATATAGGCTTTACAGACTGCAGTCAAGAGAATTACTCTACTGAGTATGAGCAACTTACATGCATACACATTTATGGGGACTGTCCCAATAAAGAACAACATAGACATTTTTCTCATTTGGTGTCTGAAAGTCATTCTTTGCCATTTTTTTCAGGTGCATTTTTTTCTTGGTGATTGTCTTTGTTCCCAGTGTTCCTTCCTCAGTAATTTTTACTCCATCTTTTCCAATTGGATGATTATTTGGGGGTTATTTAATTGGTAAAGTTGAGAAAAGTCATAGGGTAAAATTTTGATATGGTTGGTATGAATCGCAAAATTTCCACTGACTGTCCAAAAGCCAGGATTTACCTGACTGGGTGTTGCAGAAACAGAGGCAGTGACAGAGTGCATTGTGCAGGTACACTGTGCTGACAAGGAGAAGCTGAAAAAGAGCCAGAGGAGAGATTCCTTTCAGGTGGTTCTTTCATATTTAAAATCTTAAACTACTTTCCTTTATAAAAATGACATAAGTACCTAGTTAATATGACAATCAGTGCTTCCACGGTGATCTTTTTTTCCTACATTCCTGCCTTTTCAGTTACATACACGTGTGCGCACACTCTCATGAGTACCACGTCAAATGGTACAGCAACTGGCTGAAAGGCTCCGCTAAGAAGGTTTTGTTACTAAACAGCTGCTCTCCTCCTTTAGCATTATTCATAAGCCTGCCAACTTCTTCCTCTTCTGACAGTGAATCTGTTGTGCACATGAAAGAGGTGTGGCACTCCTCTCCATCTTTGAACACATGAATAAGAGAAAATGTGGTGTTTATTAAACAGTAGCTATCATTATTACCATTATGCTATCTTATAATCTAATCCTTTACAAAGTTCCATCTTAGTGAGAATGAAAGGAAAACAGAAAATAATCTTGTTAAGTGGTAGATGTATTTATGAAATATAAAACTTATTACATCAAATAACTAAAAAATCACCAAATTACTTTTGCAATTAGAGAAATTTTTCTTTTCCGTAAAACAGAAAATTAAACACATTTCAATCATTCTGGGTATTTTGAGGTAAATCAAGCATTTGAGCTGTATTCATAATTTTCATATAGATTTGCCTGTGTACGTCATTTAAATTAGAGAAGCTGCAATGGTGCTATCTTGTTAAAAAAGCAAAATTCTTTCTAAAAAAATCAGTCACTCTTCAGCATTCCTCCATCTGAAATTTTGGACATTATGGCTATAAGCAAAAATAAGCACATTCCTCAGATTCCTGCTCACAAAAGTCATCTCTGCTCCTAGGAAGCTCCTTGGACTTCAATTGTGCCTGGCAAACAAGTCAGATTTTTTAACAAAAAGTAAAACTGCACAGGAAGTTGTTTCCATTATAAAAAAGAAATAAATATTATTTACTCATAAAAATATATTAAAGGAATTTCAAAACTACTAAATGTATCTTAATACAGTCCAAGCAAAGTAATTAATATTTTATAGAAATGTCTGTATTTTGAGACACATTAATCACACAGATTGCATTTGGAAAGCTGACTGGTTGACTTTGCTCTAAAAAAGAACATTTCTTTTCAGTTTTCTAAAAGTATCATTTCAGCTTTGTCTGAAAAATAGAAATAATAGTTCATATCTATTTGCAGTGAAATACATTACCTGGTGTACTTCAAGAGCTGATGAGATAGCTAATGGTTGCCTTGTTTCAGAGGCTTGCCAGCTGCAGGGCAGGTCATTTTTGCTACGAAACACCCCTCAGGAACCCATCGGGGTCCTCAGTCTTCACTAGGTTCAACCAAGTTTTCTGTTTAGTCAGTAGGATGTTTGACAATAACTCCACTAGGATCCAAATTTCTCCCACCGTGCATGTATACAGTTCATTATATAACAAGATGAGTGAGTGGCTAATAATCGCCAGCAGAGCTGAGCCAAACCTACGTCAAGAATACAGATACAGGAAGAACTCTTGCCCAGATACTTACATGGTTACCCCACCTTGCATTGAGATATGCAACCTATTGTGGCCAAACAATGAAAAAAAACCCAACTCTTCTGTCAGCTGTGAAAAACCCTTTCTCCCACAGATTCTCTGGCATTTGCCAAACCTTTGTGTGTCACATGAATTGCTGACATCTGCCTCGGGCTTTTAAAATGTCTTTCAAGAGTGCTCTGCAGGAGTTATAGTTGCTGGTCACGGTATGGAAGAATATATTAGTTTTGCCATTAAATTGCTATGTGGAATCAGCAAATTGCTTAGGGCCAGATTTTAAAAATAGCAGCACATATATATAACAGGACACAAACATATGAAAAACCCTGTCAACCTACTGTCGGATCACTCTATGTTGTATTGCCCAGCGCAATTCTTTAGGAGTAAGGAACCCTGGACTATGTTTCCAGTGCTGTAAACTATTTTGGTTCTTTTATTTTTCTCTAGTGATTGTCTAGCATAGGCTGGATAGGCAGACCAGCATTTCAACATCCTACATTACAGCTGGATCCTCTTTACTCTCTTAGTAGTCACATGAGTCTTTTCCTTCATTTCTGCCCAGCAGCACAGCTCTGATAGAAAACTCCAGTGCAATCACATCAGTCTTGCCTCATCTGTGGTTTGGATCTTTCCACAGAAACAAAAGATGCAAGTTTGAATATTCTCCAACTGAAAAGAATAGGTGAAGATCAGTTCAAACACATTTTCTGTTTCCTTAGATGACTTTACGCTGTACTCATCTTTTTGAACTAGGAGGTGTTGTTGCGTATCCACTAATATGGCTTCCCTAACTTCCTTTGGGCATCTTTATATCACTCCTCATTCACCAAATGGTGCTTTGAATAGCAAGCCATTACTAAGAGGAGCCTGAGCATTTAGTCCAGTTTTGGATCCCGTTCCTAGCATCAGGTGCCTTAATCTTGTATGTTGTGGCACCTAATTTATAGATGCTTTTGCCTTTTATTGTAACTAGTTCTTCATTTTTACAGATTAGATTTTCAGCTCAGATCCACAAACAAATTGCAATGTCATCTCTCAGGTTATTGTTAGGCTTCAATAATCTCAGACCTGTAAAAACTCTAGAAACCGTCAGAAAAATGCAGAGTAGTACTCTTGATATAATTAATTTTCCTTAAGATAATAGGTCTGAATATCCCTGTCTGTGTTAACTTTCTACATGTTGGGAATTCTTTTGAGGAAAGTTCAACATGTGAAGTTTATAAAGTTAAGTATATATTTAAGTGATTACAGGGACGACTTCTCCACATGTAATGGTTAAGAGGAAATGACATAAAAGGAAATAACATCCATTATTGGTTTTCCATGGTTTATTTTTCTGGCATGGACTTAAATTACAGGTAGTCACTTAATGGCTAGATAGGTAGATAAAGTGGCTTTACTAAGATATGCTATTTATAGCAGAATGATTAGAGTTTCCATTAAGACTATAGTAAGTAAAAAAACCATAAATTGTACTTTTCCTTCTGCTTTCTAAAAAAGAAGATGCCCACCTTATCTGATTTAATTTCAATTTGGTATCTATAAACTATGGATTGTGTTGTTAATTTTTTAACAGTCTTGACAACCAGAACAAAGAAAAGCTAGTAATGAATTTGCTTTAAAATAATTTGCAATAATTTATTAATGCATGTCTTTCATTACCTGTGAGATTGTAGGAAAAATAATTCATTTGCATATATGCAAATCTATATATAGTTTTCCCATGCTATAGCATTCTTTTGGGCTTATTTGGTTATGTTGTGGGTTTTTTTCTTTTTCACGAAGTGGTTACTCTATTCCCTTTCATTTGCTCATAGAGTGAGAATACTCTGAAAAGAAGTTTCTTTATTGCATTTTTTGTAAATCTTGAAAAATTGTGTGCTTAATGTAACATTCATACTTCTGAGTAAATCAATCACTACCGATTGTTTTCATTTCCAAAGTCACAAGATTTAAGAGTAACTTGAGAAGTTAAGTCAGTAATATTCTAGTTTATCTTATCTTATTTCAATAAATGTAATCTGTCAAATGGTTGTTGTATATTCTCCTGTGTCAGGCAAGGTTTCTTCTTTATTCTTCATAGTTTTAAATAACATAGTAATCTTTATTTTTCTTTTAAGAGTGCATTTTAAATAAACCTTCCAGAAGGATGTAAATCTGTGGGGGTTTTTGAGGCATGATGATCTTAGGGCATCTCAATAGCATATATACTGTTCTTGTAGCCTTTTACATTTTAATATAAATGTCAGTAGTTTAATTCAGTTCAGACTATCTGTTTATTTAATGCTGTAATCTAATTGAGCATTTTCACTCCATTTCCTCTCATTCAGATTCCTTGACTGTTCGAACTACAGAGTGCTACCTTGATATGGATAATCAGTTTTCAATTTATTTCTTTGAAACATAAGCTGTTTAGCTCTCTTCCCTGTTTTCTAATTAAACTCCTCCAGTACATATTTCCTAAGGCTGAAGAATTAGATCCAGGTCTGGTATTAAAAGATGTAAAACCAGATCTAGACACAGCCTGCCTGGGCAGTGCTGCAAAAACTCAGCACTCAAAATGGTGCATAATTCTGATGAGTAAGCCATTCTGGTATGAAATTACCCAGAGACAGGGCCAAGCATTCATTTGTAGGAGTATTTCCTATTCCTGAAATTGTAATTACAGGGATTTTGACATGAGGTAGTTCAGCTGTTCCAAATCTCTTGCTTTTCCTCACAATTAAGATTTTTAAATGAGTTTATGTCATTTGCAATACACTTTGAAAATAGTACCTTTTTTTTTATATGATACATTTTAATAATAAATTGATGGGCCAGGTAGCAGAAATACAATCCTGAAGAACTACTTGACCCTGAAGACTTCCTCAGTCCCTCCACATACACTGAGGGTCCAGTGACTGCTTGCAGCTCTTGGCCTTTAATATATTGGCAGAATCAGCAGAAAGTGCAGAAGAGGTACTAGGGAAACTCAGCACAAAGTGATGTAATGGGAAGGAACCTGCTTTTGCGGTAAATTAAATTCCCGTTTTCCTGGAAATGAAAACAGTAGTTTCACTGATCATAGTCTAGACCAGAAGCCTCTGTTAATCAAATCCAGAGTTTAGAACCAGGACTATTAACAAATTTCTAGACAGATCCATATATTACAGAGGAGTAATGACTTGATGCTACTTTTTAAGTATTTTAATAGTACCATCAACTTGCAACTGACCACGAGACCATCATTATCATAACATTTAGCTAATCTTGGCAAAATTATTTTGCCATTTGAAAAGATCAAACAATACTGTGGAAGAGTAAAGTAAAGCTATGTCCCAAAGTTCTCCAAACAGCTTTAAAGTAACTTTCTCCACAAGTGTTTATTCTAAAAAGCTAATAAAGTGCTAGTGGGATTGCTTGAGACCTTCAAGGACCTACGCTGAACAACGAAAACCTACTCTTTAAAAGAATTGCATATCAGGAATTTCTATTCTTGTTTTTTTTAATCACTTTCAAAAATTATACAAGCCTGTAAAACCACATTCTGATACCGTCACCTCTATTAGTTTTTACCCAGTATTTGACATTGACATAGTTTTCACAACTTTATTTTCAGAAATAAAAATAGTAAATGTCTCAAAAAAGGAAAAGAAAAAAAACCTGTGTCAAGCATAACTTGCTGAAGACAGCAGCACAGAAGTACGCTAACAGAAAAGAGCAAAACGCTTAGCTAAAACCTTATTTGAACTCTATGTAGGACAACAGCCTTTTATTTGTCAAAACCAGTGGTTAGCCCAGGAACTTACTGTCTCGTCCTGATAATCAGCAAGATAAATAATAATAAACATTTCCTACTGTCTCCAGATTCCTAGAAGAATGTGCATATCCATTTTGTATGAGGTCTTATCAGCCATGATGTAGAAATGTGACCTTTTTTCCTGCTACTTACAGTTTTTATCAAGAAACTCTCAAAACCTGCAGATGGTACAAGATGCTCAGTAGCTGCTTTGAGAGCACTTCACCTGCATATTTTTAAGCTCCATTTTTTTCTTGCAGCCCCCATAGCCTGGCAGCAGGGCTCTGTGCATGACCTACCATTGCAGCAGTATTTGTCAGGTTGGATTCTTCAGTCTACTAAGCCTGGATTAAAGGAGATCTAAAAGTCTGCAAATGACTAGGCCAAGGAGACTCTCTGGCCTTGTTCCAGGCACCTCCTGGAAGGGAGCAACCAATGGCTTCCCCTTCTTCCAGAAGCTGCCTGAGGTCAAAGCAAGCCCCCACACAAGCTAGAATTCTTCCATAAGAGCAGAAAAAGTACAGATCTTGCAACCAGTCACCTATGATGGAGTGAATGACACGCCTGGTTTACTCTTCCACCCCCAAACTAATCTTGACAAGGCCCCGTAGCAGGGACAGCAAGGAGAGACGTGAACCTGCCTCTGAGGCATCTCAGGATTCCTTCATGCCAAAGGTACCCTCAATACGACATTTAGAAATACATTGGAGTTACTTAATGCCATTTTAATGTGTACTGAGAATCTGTCAGGAGGATGTGAAGATCACAACTGAAAGGTCAACAGACCATGTGGGTTTTTTTTAGTTGTCACTTGCTTACCTGGCGAAAGGTGACTCAGAAATACGATCAAGGTTCATGGTAGATAACATCTGAATACAAAACCCAGTGCAGTGGTTTAAGGTAATCTTTGTACTGGCAGAGGATTACCCTCAGTTATCCATTCTAGCTGGCCCTGCTTTGAGCAGGACATTTTTCCAGATTAGGTCTGGAGATCCCTTCCAAACTATATGATTCTCCAATTTTATGAACATGAATCAGTGTAATAACACTGCTAATACTTCTGGTCTCATGTTTGGTAATGAAAATACTAGAAAATCTATATACCCTTTCAGAATTTGCATTTAAAATCAGAAAGGCCTTGGAAAAGAGTTGCAAGCTTGAGCAGAAGTTTGGAAAGCCTGTCTTACCCTGTACTTCTTACTTCTCCAGTGTACTTCAGAAACAGAGCAAGAGATGACTTGTTTATGCTCTGCATAAAGATTTGGATAGTAAAGGACTCCTTAGTCTACCAGTCAGGAGATTATAGGTTGCTGACCTTTTTATTTCAGTAATCAGTTCATTTGATGTGAAGTATTATTTCAGAAGAACAACGAAAATTACAAATTTCAGTAAAAGTTTGCAAATGTATCTGAAAAGAAAGAAAGATCATCAATAGGAATGTGGAGAATTTTTAAGGTATAAGAATATTTCATTTCAAAATTTACTGAATGTCTTTCAGAATTGCTTCATTTTTTTCATTAAGGCATTTTTTAAAATGAAGGTTTAAGCCTTTTCTGTAGCATTTCTAGTAAGAAATTGAAAAATATTTCAAAAGAAAAATCTTAAAAGGGTTCATTTATCCAGTCGAAGAAATAAATTAATTTTTCTTACATAAAAGATATTATTAATTAACCCAAAATATTCTTACATTTTTTGTCTCTTTGAAAATAAAAGCCAATCTATATTTTCCCAACATCAGCTTCCACCTGTATTGTATGCAGTTTTACTGGCACATTCATGGGGTTCTGGATGGATTGTTATCCAGTGTCTATTGAAAGAAAAACTCTACTGCTTGCCCAGCTTCAGTAAGAGATACAGTGGATGAAAATGATCAAACTAAATAATTGGGAAGAGAAACGAGTGTGGACATTTAAATATAATGATCTTCAATCTTTACAGTAGCTTACCAAAGCATGTGGAATTTTCTATGCAAACGATTTTATTGTTCCTTAAAATATGCTCTATTTCAGTTAAAGTTGTGATCTGTGCTATGAAGGAGCAGAGACCAGATGATACTGTTCTCTTCTGGCTTTAAGAAATCAGTGAATCTGGCCAATAAAATCAGCAATCAGCCACAAGTGCTGAATCATTTGTAAGAGAGTGGAGCAAGTGCTTCCCTGTTGGTTTTTACATCCAAGATTGACCCTGTCAGAATCAAATCTCAAGCTTTCATTTCTCTAAAAGAATGAAAATGGAACATAGTGGAGATAGGGAATCACTTAGAAGAATAAAAGATGGGGTTTTTTTGTTACTAAGCATTATATTAGTAGCAATAAGTATCTATACAGACTAGTCCTGCAAAGATTTGATGCTCCTTGCCAGCTGGAAACTTTGGTTCACAGCAGAGTTATGAAATTCCACACCCTACCTTCATATATTCATGCAAAAATGACTAACATTACCATTGCACTGCAGGACTTCATTGTATTTTACTGCAGATATTTATATTAATTTCGCTCTGTTCATTATTGTGGCAGTGTAATGTATACTTTTGAATATATTAATCACAGCTATAATGGGACATAAAGGAAACAGAATATGCTCTTGTAATAATGTATTAGGAGTTTAATTTCAATTTAATATGCTCTAAAATCACACTAATTATAGACACAAAGCATTTAATTAAACTGATTAATCTGGCTGTGCCCATTCTGTCTCTGTTAACAGCACACAGATGCATATATCTTTTGCCAGGCCCAGTAAGGTGCCCTGGGCTGGGCAAAGCCCATCATGAGGTCCATCCCATGCTTTGGAAGGAGTGCCCTGAACAATCTCTATCCTGAACTAAGGTGAGATCTTATCACTTTCTACAACTACCTGAAAGGAGGTGGTAGTGAGGTGGGTGTTAGTCTCTTCTCCCAGTAATGAACAATAGGATGAGAGGAGATGGCCTTAAGCTACACCAGAGGAGGTTTAGATTGGATATTAGGAAAAATTTATTTACTGAAAGAGTGGTCAAGCACTGGAACAGGCTGCCAAGGGAAGTGGTGGAGTCATCATCCCTGGAAGTGTTCAAAAACCGTGTAGGTGTGGCGCTTTGGGACATGGTTTAGTAGGCACGGTGGTGTTGGGTTGACAATTAGACTCGATGATCTTAGAGGTCTTTTCCAACCTTACCGCTTCTATGACATGGCCCTTATCCAAACCTGGCACATAACCCTGCTGTTATCCCTTTGCCTGCAATCACTTCCACAGAAATAAATCAGCAGTCACCAACTTGTCCTACTGTCCTAGTGGGTGGCCAGGAATCTCCTTTCTCCTTTCTAGAGTTATTTGATACCATTCAGAGCCATACTCTGTTTTGCCAGTGAGAGAGCAATGAGGAGGTGAAGCAACCAGAATGTGACCGAAGCCATATGTAGAAAATCCCCAGGGGAAAGGATGCTAACTTGTGCCTCAACAGGCCCATGACTCAAGCCAGGGCCAGGGGAAGGGGGAGATGCCTGAGAAGATGTCTGGCTGGGGTGGGGAGGGCCTGATCATGACCAGGTCATGCCATGTAATCGTAACAGAGTCCTGCCAAGTAATTGTTTACCAATCTGAATGGAGTGTTTGCATTCAGCAGTTGCATAGAGCAATCTGAAGGTGCTGCCATGGCAGCTAATCCAGGCTGGCACAGAAGGGGGAAGGAGGTTGTGTGCACAAGTCACCTGCAGAAGCTTGGGAAGGTCTGTGTCCCTCGGGAAAGAAATGCCTTCCAGCACTGCAGTCAGACACAGCAGTCACCTGCCCGTGGCTCAGCTTGCTACCAGATGGAGTTGCCAGCCAACCTGCTACACCTACCACTACTTCTCCCCAGCATAGAGGATAGCTCCATCCACAACCAGTCCTGAATTACCCTTTGTCCAGGAGATGGGGAGAGCAGATCAATAGGGAAGGGTTGAGTTGTTTCTGTAAGGCTCCGCTTCTCCTCTAAAGCACTATGTCCTACCTTTGCTTTTGTCTTGTCTAGCTAGAACTTGCCCATCATTATCAGATAACCCAAATCTAAGCAGAGGAGTCTCCCATCATCTACACAACCCTTGCTCCCACTCCCAAAACGTTAAACATACTCACCATAACTCAGCTCCTCTCCAGATGTTTAGCTGGTCCATGTATCCTGATTTCAGTTCCTCATGAAGGGGAGAAGAGGAGAAAGCAGTTACAGGTGAGTCCTCTGGATTCTGAAGATTTGTCTGTCTGCAAAGGTTACTGTCACAGATGTGGATAGTTCTTTGAACTTAAAGCATAACTCTTCCTTTCTCTGTGAACAGCCAGCCTAGGGCAGCTCTGCCGTGCTCAGAATACAGTCCTGTCAGACAGCCAGAGCAGTGATGAATCCTCGTCTGGTTTGTACTGAATTTCTTCTGAGCTCAGGTTGTTCCTAGGTGCTTTGCTACTTCTATGATGCCACATAGGTGAGACTGAGGGGCTCCTTACAATGTGTACCTGAGGATGGGGAATGTGTGCAAGGTGTGAGGGATTTAAGGAGCTGCCAAGACTTGGCAGACTTGCAAGTGAGCTGCACCCATCGTTACATTGCCCTGTCCGTAGGGAGTGCTGGGATGCAATGGTGCATGATGTGCAGCACCTCCATCTGCATGGTCACTTTAGAAAGGGAATACAAGGTGCGCTCCAGCCACCTTGGCGTTTCAGCAATGCAGATTATCAGTAGTATAGGACTCCCAGACAAAATCCACAATGCTTCGGTGCAGAACAGATGAACTCTGAAAAAACATTGCTGCTAAAATGATAGCATACTGATACTTGAAAAAATAAGTTTGACCAGAAACTTCAGGTCAAACGGGCTTGTCTGTCTCCTGCCATGGGCCTGCTGACACCTGGTCAAACCACGCTTTAGATTCTGGATGTGAGCTGGGAAGTAGGAAGCAAACGGGCCTGACAGTGAGACAGAGCAGCTTATTTTGCATTTCTCCTCTCATTCCTTGCAATGTGAATCATTTGTTCTTGCCAGAAAGACCTGACAAAGGGAATGAAATGTTAGGATGAAGTGAAATAACACAGGAACTTATAGTAGAATGCTCTTCAATCACGGTCAGAGCTAGAAAGACCTTCAGAATAAGTGTATTTTGTTTGAAGACAGCCATGCTAATTCCTTGTTTATATGATAGGCAGAGCTGTAGCAGAGCTCCAGATGAAAACAAACTTCTGGGCTATGTTGATGTTATGTATACAAGCTATCAAAAAAAGGTAATACTAAGAAAAGCATGATATTACTTGAAACCAATCCGTATAAATCTTTCATAGTGAATATATCCTCCCTGGGAAGAGTACAAACTTTATGTAGTATGTCTAATGTATTGGTGAATTGAATATTCATTTATATTTATTTACTAGCAGACAGGTACAGTTTACTGAATTTATAAACTGAATTTTGCTTTTCTGGCTTATGAGTTCGTATTATGCATGTAAAGTATTTTCACTGTAAAGATACTGAAAAAAAGTTGTAACTTGTCTGTTACAACAGCTTTGTAAATTAAAGAAATTAAAGAATTAAAGAATTAGCAATTAAAGAAAAATATGGGACAAAACTGTGTCTTTTTCAAGCTCATCATTATTAATTTTCATGAAAAATGCAGTTCATAATAAAAAAAGGATATTAACAATTTTCTGGAGATTCAAATTAACTGATATGACTTAGCTGTATCACATTTCAGTTGGTACCAATTATAGAGGTTTTTTCTACAGATATTGCTATTATCAGGTAAACTTTTTATAACACAGGCTAAGTAGTGCCTTTTGAAGGATAGCTCTAAATAGCTGGCAATTGACACAGTAAATTCTTGAAGATGATCTTGAAATTTCCTTGAAGTTGGCTCCATCAGAGAGAAAGAAATTTGACAGAGAGAGAGTGGAGTCAGAATAGGCGAGGTTTCAGAAACTGAATGAAAGAGAGAAAAAGGTTGCCACAGGAATCCTCCAGAAAAGTAAATACTGGATAAACTGACCTGCTCCTCTGCTTGTTCCCTGTCCCTTCCCTGAAAGGCTCATGAATTTTCCCATTTTTCTCTGTTGTAAAGAGAGAAACCCACTCAGCTTCTGCGTGTGGACTCTTCCTCAGTGGCATTGCTCTGTCTGCATGTGCAGCTTCACAATGCACAACTTCTGTTGTAATAAAAAGTGGCATGAAAATGAAATGCAGATGAGAGAGCAACTCTTTGCACAGGGCACTGGAGATATGAGGCATTCATTTTCTTTCTTCTAAGGCAATCATTTTGTTTGTCAAATATAGTATTTGATTTTTTTCCTACTGAAATAAATGCTCACAAATTTAAGTAGTAAAGCAGCTTTGAACTTGCAGCCACACTATCAGCACAGGAATTTATTTCTCTACCACATGCTTAATTTTATCATTTTCTTCACTGTCGCTGGTTAGTTTTAAATCTATGGACAGATTAGGAAGTTTGATACACAGTATTTTCAATTTAAGTGGATTTCTCTGCCATTATAAGAAAAATTACTCTAAGTATTGACTGTAAAAGTCATAGAGCTCTAGATCATTTCCCCTGGGAATTTTTTAGTATCCTTCCAATTAGTCAGTCAATAGGATATTCTTATAAACATGATAGTTTATTCTTCTCTAGGGATTTCCTTCTATGCTCTTCATCTAAGATATTTCCAGAAGAGGAAGAAAGCTTTTAAAGCATCAACTCCCCCCAGCACAGCATTTATGAAGACTAATATGCATCCCATGCTATGAATGATAAAGAAGCAACTGCACAGTGATTTGCTCTTTTCTTTGAAAAATATTTGCTGCATTTTACTTCTGGTCAGCTGCATCTTTTGGTAATACTCAGACAAATTACAGCAGTAACCAACTACCCTCACTGACTTCCACCAAGTATTTTTCTAGTGATGGTAAAAATTATGCATCATTCCAGTTACCTAATTTAATATATATTCTTATTCTCTCTACTGCATAAACACAAAGCTTCTGTTATTCATATCAACACTTTTTGTTATTATACTTTTTATTAGATTCTAATGCCCTCATATAATGTATGCTGTCACTGTATTTACATTCCAAAATATATGTAAATTTACAAGCAGAAGATACGTAGGATACCTATCCCAGAAACTTCAGATGATTGCATTCACATCAATTTTTCTTCATTCTAGGGAAAAACTCTAACAATAAAATCATTAAATGGTCCTCCAGGCAGATAACTATCTTATGATTACATGAATATATACATTTGCCTTATTTTACTTAAATGCAATATATTTACATAGGAATGAATTCCTCAGTTAAAATAAAAGCCCATGAAAGACGGTATGTATTCCTTCGGTCCTGTATTATGCATTTTCTTTCTCAGAAATTTTACCCTGTACAATCTAGCAGAGTTTGTTTCTTTTACCACTTCCACTGTAGACAGGACAGACGTCAGGAGCTTGGATCCCAGGTGACGAGGACGCTCACCCCCTTGCTGCTGTGGGTGACCCACCGCAGTCCTGCTGAGCACGCTGCACTCTGCCGCATGTGTTGGTCAGCCCCGTGCAGTGTGGTGCTGCAGCTTTACAACCTGGCCTCACAAAAATGTCTTTAAATTCTGATATTCAGATTAGTATGACAATGTGATCACTCAGGCTTGAGCCAAAACTCTCTCATCACCCCTATGCTGGCTTGTCAAGAGGGGTGACTCAGGCACAGGTGGGGAAAATTCAGAGATCACAACCAGTGCAGCTCAAAACCCACTGGCTCAAGTGGTGGACTTTGGCCCTGGCAGAGCTAATATCAAGAGTAAAGAACAGTCACTGAGACTGCTATTTCATGTCATACATGGTCTGTATGGCCTGCCCCTCATTTTGCTTACATTCAGCCTACTAGTGCAATGGCTGTAGGGTGAGTTGGACCAGCTTACCACTGGAGCAGAAATCTGACTCATCCAATGTAAGACCAAAAAAACCAAGGTGATGCAAAATGACGACTAAAATACTGTCAGACCTGTGAATTGAATTAAGTCACTTTTCAGCCTAGATTTTATATAAAGGACAGAGTGGAAATATATGGGACAGAGGGACAAAAAAGAACAGGACTGACATTTTTAGCATCTGACTGCAGGTAAACCAGGTGCCGTATAACACGAAGCTGCGCCCTGCATCAAAGGGGGCAATTAGGTGAACTGCACAACAACTTTACAGCACATTTCCAAAGCACAGTCCTACAAAATCTCATCCCCCCCAAAATGAAATAATGTAGGTTCAAAATGACCAGGAGTGAAATAGCAGAGTTTTAGAGAAGCTATTAATTTGAAAAATAACAGAAATGTATTCACACAGCCATAAAATCGGAGTCAGAATTATTCAAGAGAGGTTTTTATTAAATAAATGAAGTATATTTAAAACCCAATTCTCAGCCTTGGACAAAGCTCAAGTAGACCTGCCTTTCACAGACAAGCACTAATGAATAAGCTGGTAAACAGCATTTTCCAACTAAGCTGAACTTTTCACAGTCCATTGCAACCTAAAGATTGAATCAGTGAATTTGCATAGTGACATATACTTACACAAAACATATTTTCACCTCATTCTAAGTCCTGTGAATCCTCTTAAAAAGGAATGGCAACAAATACTAATAAATGGCATTGAGAGTACAGCTTCTTTCAACACAGCATCACCTACACATAGCACTCGTAGTGCAATATGCTGCTGTCTTCAGGGCATTGGTTGCATAGGCAAGCTTTCAATCCTTAATACACATTTCTAGATCTAATGTATACTACTGTATTGTTCAAATCTTGGACAAAACACCAGTTTAGCAATAATTGTCTAGTCATAGCCCTAGAGAAGAAAGTGAAGTTCAATTTAAAAAACAGACCTGTTAGAAAACAGTATTTTAGTTATTTTTTTCTTCAGGGAGTTTTGTTCTGCAACTAGCTTTTCTCTTTTCCTAATTTTTGGTTATTCAGAATAGTTTCTGTAGTAGCAAAGAGCGGATACAGAAAGGAGCTCATAATAATGCAGAAACTTTCAAAAAGGAGGAAATGCTTTTCTTTTAAAACTAACAATGTTGGATCATGCAGCGTTTCAGCATTTGATGTTCTCCTTCAGAACAGTCTTTGTTCAGGAGAAAATATTCAGTGAACACTGGATATTTTAAAGATACTTCTAAAACAAAAAGCCACAGGAAAAAAAAGATAAATTACTTAAATTCATGTTTACATTCCTTCAGTGGCAGGAAAAAGGGTCTATTTTAAACATACATGGTTTGTCTTTTATTTCTAAACACACAAAAAATCTTTAGATCCTAAAAATTACACCCCTTCAAAGATATGCTTGTAACTTTTCATCACAGCAGCTACCCACAATGATTGTCAACACCATCAGAGTCTGAGTCACCAGACTTGGGAAAGCACTCCCAGCAGATGACCCTTGATCCCTCTACCATAGAAAGTCAGCAGTGATCTTAACCCATGAGGTCCCCTGTAGATGACTGCTCCTGGGGACCATTCCATCGACTTTTACCTGGGCAAAACTCCCACAGACTTCCAACAGACAGTGCTTTATCTGCACAACCACTTCAGGCCCAGGACGTGAGTGCCAAGATAGTCCTTCACAGAGAACAGTGATCTGTTCAGCAGTTTCCAGTGTGTCTTTCACTATGCTGTCCATGCAAGTCCAAGAGCAGTAAAGCTGTTTGTTTGCCATTCAGCTTTGCTGCTATCATCCTCTGAAATATGTATTCTAGTTCCACTCACCAAACACACATACTGAGGAAAAAATATGTATAGTAAAAACTTTGCTGACATAAGCTGTCAATTCATAGGCATAGGTGATGTTTTACTTAGTCATCAGAGCATACAGCAAGGGTCTATGACTTTGGGGAAGATTTGGTCCCAGGAGATGTCCATGAGATTACTTTCATTAACGCTGCTTTTGGGAAATACAATCCCAAACTGATCAGTTTTATTATGCAAGGCCAAATGATATAAGAGGGAATGCTACTGTGATTCAGAGCTACAAAATGAGACATGGAGCCTGAAAAAGCATGACAAACTCTGTGACGGCCTTCTGTTGTGCTTGTTTGGGGTTAGGCTACCAGACAGTTCAGTGCGGGTGTCCATACAGCTGTGTGCTACCATTGATATAATCATGGATGTCAATTCATTGGTATTTTCAGCCCCTCATTTTACTGCCTCACTTTTGTCCCCTACTCTGTTTGAGCCATGAACTTTGCATTTCTATGTTCATGAATACACTAAATATATAAAAGATTGCAAATAGCCTGAGAGCTTTTTAAGGCTTCAGTACAATTAAGTTTTGAGGTAAGGAATGCCCAGAGTTTATGGGTGCAGATTTACTGTCAAGGGGAACAGGGCAAAATAGCACAGTGTTCTGCATTTCTTTCATTTATAGCTAAATGAGTTAAATTTCTGAAAAGAGTGACTATGCATGCTCATATTTGCTTACATATGCATTATAATTAGAAAATCTCTAATATTTGTGACTAATTCCTTGATGATTAGAACAACTGAAAAAACAGAACGGGGGGACTATCATAAATCCAGACTGAGTTCTCCTTGTGACTATGAGCATAGGCACTAAGGAGGAGGTTTGGAGACTCCAGGGTGGTGTGGCATCTCCTGTCCTGGGAAGCCCCTGTGACAGAAATTGCCTATGCCCTGTCATGTAAGACGTGCAGTTACACAGGAAACAACAGTCACTGTGATTTTTCAAAATGTCTGTATGCCTGCTTCCCAGTAAAGTAACAGTGCCAGACATGCAGATGCTTTTGAAAACTGTAATAGTAGACATCATGTTAAACTATTTAAGGCTTAAATACCTGTAAATACCCTTACTGCCCCATAATTTTTACAAAGCCTTTTTAACTATAAGGATAGGTTTCATTCTAGTGTTTGCTGACACACCAAGGCTCACACCCTAGCCATATTGCAGCAAATTTGCCCTAGTGTTAGTCCTTATGCTGACACTTTGATAAACCAGAACTCCAGCTCTGATGAGAAATAGCATGATAATAATCTCTGGCAAACATTCACAAATAAAAGAGAGAAGTAGGGACAGCAGTGTAATGTATTGCTTCCCAGCATTAGAGACAGTTCCTACTAGAGACATTTGGGCAGCACATCGCGTTTTTGCTTTCTCTCTCCCACCTCCCTCACTCCTCAAACACTTTTAATTTTGGGAATCAGAAATGTAATGAGATCCAACTTATAATTTAACATTAATTTAGCAGTAAGCTAAAACAGAATGTCTGAAACTGATGGTATACCTCGTTCTTTAGCATAAATCAAGAGTAAAGAACTGGGAAATCAGACCCTATAATCATAACGAACCGGAAACACTGAGTATGATCAAATTAAACCATAGATTAAATATGTATAAATTAATTTTATCAGTGATTCACTTGATTTATTTTATTTTATATATTTCTTTCAAAGACACTCATTATCAAATCACCTTCATTACTCTGCTAACCTAGAATTTTTGATCAAACACACAGAACCCAGAACTATATGTAAAGTTATTTCTTTGGTCAGCCATAGTGCTTTTTTAATTTAAAAAGACTCACAAATTCTTGAGCTGTCCTTTTGTTGATGCGTGATGTAATCAAGCTTCCCAGGTTGCTTACAGCTCTTAGCATGCTCTTAATTACGGCAGGGGGGGATAGTGATAGTCATGCTCCCAAGCACCTTCCTCTTTAGTGAAGCACACAGTTGATGTACTGTATCACTGGCTGCTTCAAGCACCCAAAGGGGAAAAAAAAGCTAAAAATCCAAGCAGAATATAGTGTGCACATTAAAAAAAATGGGTGCCTTTATTAACACAGTTCATAAGAAACAAGGCATCAAGATCTAAGCTGTTCATCTCTTAAATTTGTTGCATAGTAGTTGTTTTCCTCTGTCAAATCTTCAGTTTGGAGGATTCCCACATCCTGTGGCTGTTCAGCTGTTCCACCTCCTGCCAGAGACACAGGGTTGGATTCTGATTTACGTGATGGTCCAGTTGGTTCAATGTAAGCTCCCCATAACTTCACCGATGCGCATGGAGCGTTCCTCTGGTTTGAGACTCAGCACACGATGTGTCTCCTTGCTGGCTGAAAGAAAGGGAAATAAATGTTTGTGTGGAGCTAAGAGGGAGAAATGAGAACACACATGGTGGAAGTGCCTTTTTACAGCAGAAGCTCCTTGACTTCCTGCATACCCCTGAAACTGAGAGGGAGAGACATAGGATAGAGACAGAATAGAAAGGAAATCTTTAAAGTGTCTTCTGTTTTATCTTTAATTGAACTGTTAAGTCTATTTTCTACTTTTCATTATCTGTGTATTTCACTTATACAAGACTAGTGAATAATTTGAAGAATAAATGCACAAAATTATAAAATTAAATTACTCAACAGCTTTCACTGACATTTTAAATGCATAATTTTATTATTTCTGCATAAATGCAAGCACTAAATTTCCTCTTATTTTAATGTTCCATGTGTAAAAAGCTAACTGGGGTACTTTTATTCTTTAAAAAAGTTAACATGCAGACTGTACTAAAATAGAAAAATGCATTAATTAAAAACAAGTAGAATAAATATGTTATATCAGTTATGATTTCCCTATGTGCTAGTATAGTGTCCAGTCTTCAAGTTATGAAACACTACTGAAAATGCTGCAGATTGTGAAAAGTGCTGTGATAGGTACTATTCCCACCCAACATTTGTGGCACAGATCTTCATTTCTTTTAGTCTATTGTCCAATGAATCTTCTCTTATTCATATTCATATTACTTTCCAAATCTGAAAATATGCTTTTATCCCATCTTTCAATTTTTTGATAGCACTATGTGCTCTGAAGAGAGTTTTCTGTGAGGGGACAACGTGAAAATTATGAACAATTTATGTCCATACCTGTGCTATGACAGAATCTTTAGTTCTTAAAGTAAAACCTTCCTAGCCTCATGCAGAAATACAAGTAAATTTGCCTTGGGTTTCTAACACTGCAGAGATATAGGTTATTAAAAAATTATCAGCTTGGAGGTTACAAGAATAAACCATAACAAAAACATTTATATTGTTTTTATGTTTTGGAAAATCCTCTTAACAGTCTACACAGTTACATAAGTTTAATAACTTCAAATGTAATCTTAAACTATTTCTTCAATTGTCTTTTCCTTTTACTGGGTAGATCAGACAGTGGAATAAATTTTTCATCTTCTGTGTCCACTACAGGGAACAACTCTACCTCACACTGCACCAGCCGAAGGAAAGCTGCGTGCGTGAGCAATGCCTTGCTGCAGCGCATTGCAGCTGAGCAGAAGTCCACAGCTCTCAGTTCTGTTAATATGTTAGTCTGGGAGAGGCTGAAAAAAACACGAGGAACACAGCAACTTCTCAGCAGTGTGTGTCCTAAGTTGTCTCCGAGTAATTTATCACCTCTGAAAATACCATGCCTCTTAACTGCCTGGCCTAAGCTGATGCATAGAGCTGCATTATATTGTTCAAAGGTTGCTGCTAGGTAAGTGGGTGACTTTTACCTTCAGGAGGATCATATCTGGACACCAAAGAACTCCACTTAGTAAGTGCATCTACATGTGCTGCAAGAATACTAGTAGTATCAGTTTTCATGAT
Source organism: Mesitornis unicolor (assembly GCF_000695765.1). Lineage (NCBI taxonomy): Eukaryota > Metazoa > Chordata > Aves > Mesitornithiformes > Mesitornithidae > Mesitornis > Mesitornis unicolor. Next base: position 26,629 of record NW_010171262.1, read on the forward strand.
AGCTATCAGCACCTTCCTGAACAGGCATCAGAGATTATTTAGAGTTGGAGTCTGAGAGGGAGAGGGGATCTAACAGGACCCATCAGTTGAGGAGGTGGACGTGCACATACATGTCTTTGATCACTAGGTTCTCTTCCAAAATGGCCCACGCAGTATAGGAGTTTTCTGTAGATTTCAGAGAGGCCCTAATTCAGAGAGATTCTTTTTCAAGCTACCCCTTGACCTGCAGGATTTGTGCAGTGTTATAAGTGCACAAGTGTGGGAGGGGGAATGACCTGCATTTCCCCTTTGTTAATATCCAGGACCCATTGGGAGGTCATGTAGCATCGGTCGATTTAAATAGGTAAATGGTTCACTTAGGTATAGCACTAATGTCCTACTGTATTTTAGAAATGTAAAAGAATCAGAGTGGTAAAATATATTTTCAATTCCTATTGAAATTTTACTTAATCCTGCATAAATTAGATTAATCTTGTTAAATGCTGACGTAAAAGCCACAAAATGAGGCCCCCAAATAAATCCTTATATCATAGCAATTATTTGGAGAAAAATTATAATAATCCTTAGTCCTTTTATCATTGTGCTAGCAATTCATTATTCCTTTGCTCAAAAGGATTTTAATACAATGTATGGAATGGGCTTTTGAATTCTACTGGAATCATATTTACTAAATCCACAAGTTATTTTCTCGAATTTTATTTCATAGGTAGCATTTTCTCTCTCAGTTTCAGAGTCTGTACTGTACATTGACATGAAACAGCAAAATAACAACTGACAGGCACTGTAGGATTGCAGTAATTATTTTAAAATAAGACTGATTTGTTCTACTGCTTCTCTCCCTGAGGCCAATAACTGGAGGCTAGTTATATTGCAATTCAACAAGCCAGAGGAAAAACACCTGTTGCATATGATTATTCTCTATTAAAATGCAATGAATAATTCAGCATGAATATTTTAAAAAGCAGTATTGTTATCATGCCTCTCAGTTCTTAAGAAAGTGTCTGTAGTCAGAGAGAGAGAGAGGGTTAGGTCAACCCAAAATATTTGGTGTGCCTTATCAGGTATATTAGTTCATCCACTTTCTTACACTTACCAAATATGCAATTGTGCTTTTCCCTGTCACTGATAGAGCAGTGATACAGCTTCATTAACCTGAGTTCTGCCTGTTTTCTATATCCTATTATTATATACATAGATGTAAGTGAGCTGAAAAATGCCAACAGAGCCAGACGCAATGGTCATTCCAAATAAGCAATTCCAAAGTTAAGGCAGAGTAATTAAGGTGAATTTTATAGTGAACTGCTTTTGGTTTCATCTGAAATACTTTCCCATTCACTGAAGTCAACAGTCAAGTTCCTACTGGTTGCAGCAGAACCTAAATAGATGTTCTTTCCAGGTCAGTGATTCAACATATTTTCCAATAATTCCTTTGTTGCCAAAATTTTGTGAAAAACAGGTAAGTTTTGTGCACTGACATCTTTAAGCCTACAGCATCTCAGGATTACCAAATGCTCAGAAGATCATAAAGGGCTCAAATATAAGACAAATCAACTAAGAAAATGCTGAGCATCTTCTATTAAATGTACATCAAGAATGCTCGGCATTTTACAACACTGGGATCTCATGAAAGAAGAAAAAAATTCTTACCAGTACAGATACAAAGTTAATATACGTATTTATTTCTTCTCACCCAGCTCTAATAACATAAACTCTCACTTGTTTCAAGGTAGGGAAGTTGCATGTTTTCAGCCTCAGGGAGGGAGGTAGAGGAGTTCTATTCTTTATTAGTAGTAACTCTAACAATAGTTGTACATCCTGTGACTCCTAGGGCACTGGCTTAAGCCAAAGACTTGGTCATGGTTCAATTTTAAACAAGCATCCTCCTGAAATTCAAACTGGGTTGCTGTAAATTTAAATCACCAAAACTTCCACTTCTAAAAGCTGATTACTCAGAATATGACTTACAAGGCCAAGTTATATTATTCTTTCTACAGCTTTACGCATTTACTGGAAAGACAATCAATAGTACCCATGATTCACAAAAGGAAAAAACGCTTTTGTTCAGATGCTGCCTACTGGCATATCAGGCGATAAATGCAGTAATATTTTCAGTGATTTTTAATATCCTTTCACAAACCAATCACTAAATTCGTAGCCTCAGAGGGTGGCCCAATCCTGATTAGACCAGTATGAAAATGCTTGTATTAAGGGGAAAAAGACACATTCTAGCACTGGGATTGATATTTCTAATAGTTCATCTGTTTTGCAGTGTTAAAAAATATTTTAAGGAACTCATTTATTTCAGTAAATCAACATTTCTTCTCGATATTGTACCATAATAACTTTCTGGTTGTAAGATGAGGTGGAAGAGATGTTATCAAAATTCTCACTGTGGGGCAGTAAAGAAGCTCCTCTCCCCACAACTTCTTTACTCTTTTTTCTACAAAAGGCTCACAGCTACTTAGTTTGAAGGCAGTCTCACAGCACTCTTAAGGCATTGTAGCAGGCTTTGCAATCATGAGTAACTGTAAACAAGCTGCAGATAGCATCTCTGGAAATGGGCAGCTCTGCATTTTTTCAAGTTTAGGACTTTGTAAGTTTTCACAAATTTTCATTGAGTTGGGGAGAAAGATTCTACAAGGTCTCTATTTTAATTTTCACAATTTTGTCTGAGCCATTTTTGCAATATTTTCTGTTTATGTAAGTTGTTAGCATGATTCTTTCATGCTACAATTTTCATGTTGCAAATATTTCTACCTGAGAAATTAATATCAAGTCAGAGCAAAAGAGCAAAACCAACTTGAATGAACCTTCCCTAGGCCAGGAACAGGAGGACTTCCTAAACTAGACATTGGATCTATGTGATCATGTTAAGAAGATTCCTTGTTTTTCATAGGTTATTCCAACCCTTTTTTGGATGAGACAACATCTTCAGTTCCACATCTGAACTCATACAATTGCAGATTCCAATGGCTTGTTTTAAAACCTAATTTCACCAGGTTGCCCTTTATACTGTGGGACATATTTCCCATTTTCTTTTTTCATATCATTCATGATAGTATGGAAGTCTGTCCTCCACCTGAAGTCCTACTCTAGCTTCATGTTACTCTAGTTATGCAAAACATTTTATTGTTTTTATTGTCCTGTTCTGTTTTTCCTTCCTAATTCTTCTATATTAATTTTGAAATTAAACAATCAAACTTAATGCAATAGTCAAGATGTAGGAACACTACAGGTCCACAAAGCGTTATAGTAATCTGTTTTGTTTTGCTCTCAATCCCTTTTCTAAATTTAATCAAATTCTCTATACATCATTGTGTTGTTTCCACAGAGAACTCTACAATTGCGTTTTCCTGTGGCACTGCAATTCTGTCCCATAGATGTCTCTCAGCAGTCCATTTTGGTATCCAGCAGACAAGTCCTCATCATCCCCACACTGTCTGCATTTCTGATGAGCAAAAGCAACATAACAACATCTTGCTGCCCAGATGTAATGCCGTCCCCTGTAGTGACCTCCATGTCTGATGAGTTGGTTTCACTGTATGACTTGATAGGAATATCTCCATAATTACATATGGAACTATTAGTAACCCATCTTTTTCCATCATGTCATGCTACGGGTGTCTCTGAGTGTCCACCCAGAGCTTCTAACCTCATTCACTTCGAGGCTGCCAAAGTCATCCCTTAAGATGATTGCTCTTATGTACAGGAAATTATTATAAAGGAATTTTAACTTTTATGTTTTAAAAAATAAGAAACCTTGCCTTAAATTTATTCATTAAAAATATATCTCTGGAATGTCAATGTATTTGAGCTGCTTATTTATAGAAATGATAGTGGGTTTCAGCTGTCACCTGAATCACAAAGGATTTCTATGACCTACAGATGAGATCATCATATTTCTGGTACAATATTATTTTTCCTAAAGAGTTTAACTGGTAAACTGCTGCTGCAAGTTACAAGCACATGATAAATACACCACATCAAGCTGTACTTGTTTTACCCTTCCTGTATTGGTTTGTATTTTTATTGCAACTTTGTCATTAAGTTAATATTAAAAATAAAAACCGCACCAAACAACAAAAGCCCAAACAGCAAAACAAACAAAAAACCAGCAACAAGAAAACAAACCACCATTCTATTGGAACACACCAGCATAATACAACAACACCATGGTAGTAAAAATCGATTTTCCTTGAATCAGTTGATTTGGAAAAAAATTATTGGATAATGTAAAATAGTGTTTTACATTAAACATTTCAATAGACATGTGGAAGCAGAATTTACCTCTCTACTATCTCTGAGGTTTACCTTAGCTACCTATTCACAGAGTTCTGCCACCTCGTATGTTCTTCCTCCTTAGCTCAGTGAAATCTTTAATCACTTCTCTGCTTCTCTTCAATTCTCTCCTATTTCCCTATTGAGAATATGCCACGCATTGAGAACGCTGTTTGATTTGCTCAAGTTGTGGAAGGGAAGGGACTGATCCTGGATCTCTTAGGGTACCTTAGTGCCCTAGACTACTGCAGAAGAAACATCATGTGCTTCTTCTCGTGCCTTAAAAGAAGGTGGTGGCTATCACAGGTTTATTTTTAGAGGGATCAGCAATGTAAAATGCATTCCAGAAATACCTACAGCCTCAAGCCTCTGAGAAGAAAAGCATCTACTCTCTAGTTGGTGATTTGATTAGATATGAGCACAGAACTGAGACAGTTTGGGGCTTGTGCAAAAAATGCCTGGAAAGCTTTAAATCAAAAGATAAGAATTCTGCTATCTTCAAGATCAGCTGGCCATTGAAGTGGAGGCTTTCAGCACTAAAATGTTGGATATAGGTGTCTAAATTCCACCTAAGTTCCACTTAAGGTGTCTAAGTCATTTGCTGGGTCTGGCTCTAAATTCCTTTAGTTATATGAACAGGAAGGAAGAAAATCAATACTTCAGGTCCAAATGTGTCTGGAAATTGAGTTAATCCATTACATACACATTGTGTCATACTGAAACAATACAAGAATTCTTCTCTTACTTTGGAGAATTCACAGCTGCAATATTTCAGCTCTACTTTGCAGGCTTTTATCACAGTTTTAATGAAGTGTAGTTGGTTTTGAAGTAAAAGTCTGTCAGTTTTCATGAAAAGAGTTAGATTCCCATCTTGCACCGCCTGATCAGCTTTAAAATAGGGCTTAGTTCTCATTATCCTCTGAACAATATATTTTAAAGAAATTAATTGTAGTGATACATTTTAACCTGATGTGACGACAGGCTCATTATCAAGAGTAGTATGCTACCAGGGAAAAATGAATTATCTAAAAAATGGGCTCATGGGAAGTAAGTTTAAAAGATTAGACTGTCTCTTGGGTAAAGGGTCTTTTTAACAAAGTCAAGAACCTTTGGGAATACTCTACATCCACTTGCACTTTTAATAGAAAAGATGCCTTTAATTTCTTGAGAAGAGTCTGTAAATACAAGTTTAACTTCTTAGACAATTATTTATTGGTGGGAGGTAAGCAAAGATCTAAGTAGAAGGCAAATCAGTAGGTAATTGCCTGCCTTTTGTGGCCTCAGCACTCTAGCAAGTACCATGCTCTCAGAGTAGGAATAGGTCAATATTTCCCTTGAAAATTTCAAATTTAGATGAGATACATGTAAGATGTTAGGGAAAG
>NW_010171262.1:32319-38639 GCF_000695765.1 Mesitornis unicolor
AAAATAGTTAAACTTTTACTACCTCTGGTTAGAACTCTACCACCTCTGGTTTTTCAGCAGTCACTATGAGCTCTCCTCCTCCAGCCTTCAGCCTACTGAACTCCTTCCTAACCATTCAATTTGCTCCAAACCCTGTCCTACTGTATTCGTCAATTGTGTTGGCTCTGGCAATAGCACTGTGCTTCCTGTCTTCAGTACTTTGCAGCAAAGCTCTCACATGGGACTCCTCCTGCAGGGCAGGTGATCCCTTGGGTGCTCTGGCTCCATTCCTCAGCAGAAAGACACCTGCCTACCCTGTGCCCATCAGTCCTGGGCATCTGCCAAAGCAGCAGAGAGAGCCAACAAAAGACTTGAAATGGTCGTTCCTTACAGAGGAAAGCTATACTCATGATCAAATTGAAGGCCATGATCAGGCTCATTCACGGCTGGTGAGGGAAAAATTGGTAACTCGTAATGCTGTGCAGCCAGCCCTGCAATCTCTAGGAGCAGTGCTTCTCTAGAGGGAAATAGGGAGACTCTTTAATAGGAAAATATAGTATTTGCTTTAAACAATCTTAACTGAGAAAGAGTTACTGATGCAGCCTAGTGGCTTGACTAAATTGGAAATGGAACAGGCTTGAGAAAAATCTGTCTCAGGCAGTTTTTCAGAGGGAGAAAAGAGCATGTCAATATTTTTGCAATCGCTCCAGCACCAGTCACCAGAAGACTGCTTTTATAAAGGCAAAAGGGCAGGCAAAGCTAAGAACTGAACTTTAATAACACACAGATTGTTAGATTCCAATAAAATAAAAGCCTTGAAGGAGACAAAAAACAGAAGAGGACAACTCAAACTGGTAAAAAATATTACTGAATATGTATAGATTTCACAGGAAAATAAAAGAAATAAGGAAAAGAAGTAAGTCACAGGAGAAGAAAGAGTTTTCTGAAAGAATCTAGAGAATCCAAAATGTCTTACAAGAGAGAGACATGAAACGTCTTCTCTACAGAAGATTTATATAAAGGGGGAAACTCCCAGCAGGAGACCACCTCTGTGATTAAAACCAGAAAAACTGCTATCAACAAACCCACTAGTTACCAAATGTTTTTTCATTACTTCCGCAGTGGAGGCTTCTGCCTTGAACTATGAAAAATGCTTTGACAAATAGCTTCCAAAAACCCAGCTTGAGGAAGCTACAAAGTTGTTTCATTCATAAGCAGAGACTACAAATTACTGGCAAAAAGTCTGGCTTCCCAGCTGCAAGACAAAACACCCCAAAATAGTGCACTCAATTAGGTGGGGCTTTTGAAGGAGTGTTTGCTGCCTAGCAGAAATAAGGGAACTGATTAATGTAATATATCAGGCAAAGCACACTCAAGAGCCAGCTGCAGATTTTGTAATAGAAAGAGGCAATACATTTGAAAGGGGCTCTCTCTTTGAGATTATAAAACATTGAAATATTTTATTGACTGTGGTGGTTAAACTTCTCTACAGCTTCCTTGAACACCGGTGACTTTTGCAGAAAACTTTTTATCAGCAATCAAAACAGGTTTCTCAGCTTTCTGTCTCTCCTCCCTTCTCCCTCTCTCCTATTTTGCCTTTCCCTAAAAAAAAACACGGAGAGGAAAAAGGAATCAAAAACATGAGGTAATGCACAACCTGCATGTAAATAACTTGTATTAACTTTGAAGAATTTTGCTCAAAAATAAACAATTTTATGAAGATTTAGATTTTCTGAATGGATGATTTTTTCTATCTATATCTGTAATCAAAATTTCATTTTTAAATGAAAATGCATTATGTTGAAGGCTGAACTGTAATTGCAGTGAAGCAATTGAGGCCTCACATTCAAGTTGAAGCACATCACGAGTGCAAAAGATGCGTAAAAACACTTCCCTTCTCCTTAACAGATCCTACTTAGAAAGCTTCTGACTGGTGGATTTTATTTGCCCTACACATTTTTTACCTACTTGTTTCATAATTTCATAAAAATTACTACTACCATTCATATATATTTAAATAAAATTAATATGAACATGAAACCTTGTGTTGTACAGTCAATATTCTCAGTTTCTTTTTAATATTATGAGATTTATTTAAACAGTGGCTGGTGATCCACTAGCTTTTTAAACTTATCCACAGACTATCTGTGAATTTCAGGCAGAAAATATCCAGAACACAGTGACAAAATGCGCAATATTTCTTCTACATGAATATGCAAGGGAAACTTCTAAATTTGTTCTTTGAATTTTCTCCAATTTTGATTCTAGGCACCAATTTTCCACCCTTTCAGCAAAAATTTTGAGAATACGAAATAAATAAATAAATAAATAAATAAGTAGCAAACCCAATTCCATAAATAAAGCATTACTTCCTTAAGAAAACCATTTCTCGTCTGATTTTCATTGAAGGGAGGTCAGTGTGTAAACAGTGCATAGGAACAAGGATGGGATTTATTTATGACCTTGAGAGAACTCTCCCTGACTTTCTTCGTTACTCTTCAACTTGGCAGTACCTAAGAGCATATCCCTGAAGTGCCTCTCATCTACAAGTCAATAACAATTGCTCCTCAACTACCAGCAGGCACTGCAACAGCTAGCATCTCTGCCAGATATATAGAGAAGCGTTTTAAGGACTTGATACCAGTTAGAAAGATACAAAAGGAAAGTAGCTCATTAGGGTCGGAGTTAATGCTATACAAAGAGATAACGGTCGGGTACCAAACTGGAACAGCAAGTCCACAAAAGAAATAGCTATCCATTGTTTTCCTTTGGATCAGGAACAAGTGATGTAACTTTTCCACCACAGGAGAAATGAAGATATTTAAGAGCAAACACAGCCAACAATTTAGATGGTAGGAAAAGCAGCAGCCAAAACAGAGACTATTGCCTAGGAACAAGTGACAAAATGAGGTCTAGTCAAAACCAGTCTTCCTCTGACCAAGAACTATTTAGAGAGATTCTATGTGCATAAAGAGAAACTTGTGCCTTTGGAAGGAGACAAATTGTAAGTGACATTAGCTTTCCAAGCAAAAGGATTGAGAGAAATTCAGAGGCCAGCTATTCCCTGGTACAATAACCAACAGATATTTTCATCAAATAATTGTTAAAACAACTGGACAGAATTCTCTTTTAAGCTTGGTTTTGTTAGTAGTGAGGACATTTATAAAATAACTTGATCACAGGAAATAACCTTGAATTGAATGATCTGAAGCTGATGCCATTTAAATGGAATGGAAGAACAAACAAAAAGCACAGGCTGTAACTCAGCAGTCTCTAATAAACATGGGCACTGGCAGAGGGGAAGTAAACCAGCCTGGAGCTCAGAGCAAGCTGTAAAACCTACATAAGAAATAGAGTAAGTTAGCCTAAGCAAGCCTAACTGCTACAGCTGGAGCAGTGCGTGAGTAACCTAATGCAAAGCCACCTTGGATGTTTACACTACGTTATTATTACTGCAACAGTTGCAGTACACGTAATAGTGAAAGCTCCAGACTTAAAAGGACAAACTTTAAGGAACTGAGGGGACTCATGAAGTCATCTGGGCAAAAAAGCTCAAACACCTCTTTCTTCAGGAAGGTAGGAATGTCATTAAGTCAAAGGTGCTGATCCTATTTGGAGTTGATACACTAAGGCAGAAGATTATAGGAAAAGTCTCAAAAACATTACTGAAGATAAGGAAATTACAGAAAAACACCATTCAGACAAGAAGCAAATATTTTTCTGGTTAGGAGGTGTAAGAATAAAGTCAATATATTCAATAGTCAAAGGAAATTAAAACAATGCCCTTTAGTCATAAAACTGAAAAGACGGGAAAGATAAAACTAGGCTCATTATGCAAAAAAGAAGAGGTAGGCATTAAAGAGCATATAGGGATGTTCCTAAAATTAAGCCAGCACAGGTTGGAAAAACGGGTATGGAACTTGTCTTGACTTGGAAGCAAATCTCCACATGTAAAGGGCTAGGTCATGTCCTTGACTGAATTTCAGAAGGAGGGCCACAGAAAATTCCAGGTGTGATAACTAGTATTACGAATAATTTTATCAGATTAAATGGTACCAAGTAACCAGAAAATCAGGTAAATAGTAGCTACATGCGAAGTAGCAGGGAAACTGATCCCGGCCACTACAGACCCATTAGACTGATTCAAACAAAATGCAAAGCTCTAGAAAGAGTTTTGAAGGGGAAAACAACCAGATTTGAAGGCACAATGAAAACTGAATGGAATATAACATGGACTTACTTAGTGTAGTTAAATACTAACAAAATCTAATATTCCTTTTCCAAGATAACCAACTCTCCAGCCAAAGGTGATGCAGTATACCTATGCTAATTAGAGTTCAGTAAAGCATTTGATTCAAAAATCAAATGAGAAATGACACTAGAGAAAATGTTTCTTTTAATGGAAAAATTACTGTTTATAATGATGTGCAGCAATATTGTGTATGGCTTAGCTATGGCCCAGACTTTGACAAACACTAAGGAAAGGCTGAGAGTGTATTTTCTCTGACCAACAATAATAAGAATGTCACTGATATTGTTCTATGTTTTCAATATGCTTACCAATCCGGGACCAACTTTTTGTCAGTTAGATGAGATAGACAGGGAAGACAGAAGATCAGCTGATACTTCATGGCAAAGTAGAAAATATTTTTGAAATCAATGTTCAGCTTGAATTTTCACCGTCTTTCTACCTAAAACCCAGATGAAGAACAGTTGCCTTTACTAATGGTAGTACTTCTCGGCATTTACATACTTGTATATGACCACATAGAGTCATGAGACGAGAAATTAGGCTGTTGTGTCGATTACAACGGACGCACTGTTTGTTTGGCTTTTCCTTCCTCTTCCCATTGTTACCAGAATCCTATTGAGGAAATAAGAGTTTACTGACAGTTGCTCCAGCTGTTTACTTTCTGCCAAGAGCTTCAGGGGAAATACTTACTCTTTTGTCAACGCTTGTTTGATGCTATACCCAGATGTATACGATGGCACAACCTGGCAAAAGTGGCTAACACTGACCAAGATTTCTCAGGTACTGAGGAAGCTGGCTCTTTGCCATGCTTTTTAGCCCACCTGGTGCTACCAGTCAATGAGAGGGATCTAAGGGTAGCTCTAGATGCCATCCATATGTAGCAGAACACAGATCTAACTCTCACTGAGCTCCTCTTCTTAATGCTATTTATTAATGTAGAGTTTTGGAGAAGTAATGAAGTGAATCAGTGTAAATCCCTTCTAGGGACAGAGTGTATCTCCCAACATTGTGAATTTCTCTATTTGACATAACTTCTATGCAAGAGCTACAGAGAATGACCAATCCCACCACTCTGGTCACCTCAGCAGGTTAGAGGGTTCAGTGTGCACCCACCTGCGATGGAGCAGTGTATCACTTTCATAAAGTTTTATTGCATCACGTGATTCACTGAAAGATTTTATATGGAAAATCAGCTGGGATTTTTTTCATAAGAGAGAAGAAAATATCCACTCTGCAAAGGAAATTCATAAATGCTTTGCTATGTCTTTTTTATAGTGCTTAGCCATTATAGTACTATGGATCTTACCGAGTACATACTTTTACAGTTACACATAAGTTACAATAGGATTCACAAAGGGACTGTGCATGGTGACTTTGAGGTAATGCAGTCATTGCTGGCATGCATAAACCAAATAAGCAAAAGAAATTGCAGATACTAACAAAAATGGCTTTTTTCCACAACGAAAAACAAGAAAATTGTGTGAAAGCTGAAAGCAGAACATCTCTAAGCATCCTCCACATGCAAAGAAAATTCTCCTGAAAGCCAGCTTCTCATGTGAGCTAACCCCAAACTCAGAAATAACCCCCAAAAAGCAGGGAAATTGAAATAAAAGCCAGTGCAAGATAGAAAGCCTGTGGGATATATTGTCAAAATGACTCATGAGTTTTAAAGTCAATAGAAGTTGACGAGTGAGACCGAAATTCTGTGTAGTGCTTTAAAAATATACCCTAAGGTACCAAGTAAAGAAACCAAGAGCTAATCCTTGCATACAAATATCACACTGCAAACTTTACTTACACTTTTTTTTAAGAAAGGTCACAAGGAATAGATTTTTCTGCCTGCCCTAGAGGGCACAAAACATTTGGAAAGAAGCCTACCCTGCAGAGAGGGGCAGCTCAAATCTGATGGTCTAAGGGAAGTTTCAGTGGTATCCAGCTCTCCTTTTATTCCTCTTCTCTTCAGACTATGACAACCATTACTACTGGTATGGTTATCTCTAAAGCACATGCACACCTGCTGTGTATGCACTTTCGACCTCTGGATCCATGCACAAATCTACGATGATTTTTCCTCTCACTTCTCTCTTTC
>NW_010171262.1:38670-51802 GCF_000695765.1 Mesitornis unicolor
TCTTGTCTTCAGTTTCTCCAGTCCCATTGAAACTGAGACACGTAATAAAATTATCTGTGGCTAAAGTCTTTTGGAAATCAGGACAGTTGATTGTTAAACATATGCAAAAAATTATTGCTTTTATTTCATTTTTAAAGAATTTATTTTGTTGTTTGTGGTACAAACAGAGAACTGAATGAAATTTCAAGTAATAAAAAACCCAGGCAAATCTGCATGCAGGCATCTAACAAAACCTATTCAATTGTTTATTCTTCTGAGTCATGCTGCAGTTGGGAGTGAGGGAGAGACAGAAAGATGACCTTTCTATGTACTGAATTCAGTGCTGTTAATGCAAAAATGGAATGTGTATCCTTTTAATAATAATTTTACTTCAGTGTCATTTTCTCCACTTAATTTCTCACACTTTTATTTAATACGGACACCAGCACAAAATTGGGACACTTCCTTGTTGACGACTTCACCAGCTTCAGTTCAAGTTTCTCATCTGGAGTCCAAGGATGATGACATTTGACACAGGAATGTGGCTTTCGGGGCTGTGTTTAGCAGGGGCCGAGATCCCCTGCGTGATAACAGAGCGCAGCCCCAAACAATGGCTGGCCACGCTCGCTGGGTGGGACGCGCAAGTGGGCTCCCTCTTCCCTGCTGAGAGAAGCTGGTTTGTTTCTCTCCAAGAATGTACTGCATATTTACAGTAATTGTCACAGTAGATAAATAAATAACCATATGCTCTAGACTTTTGGGAAGCAGCAGCATAAATGCTCACTTCCTCAGTTACTTCCTATGAGCATGTTCATGTTATCCTAATCAAGAGACTACGGGCAATAATAAACTATATTGCTGTTCCAAAGAGCAGAAAAAATTTATTCCTATTCCTGTAATTCAGGCATATAACTCTAAACTTTGCTTGGTTATTTCAGCTGCAAATTATTGCTTAAGAAATTATTCCAGCATGAGGAATCTCTAGTAGGCTGCTGCAGTGCTCGTTTGGTTTTAAAAGGCAACATTTGAAGAACCAGGCCAACTAAATTCCAGAAGGACAGCACTAATCAAATGGCAAAATTTCCAAAAGTATCTGTCTACCTGCAAAGGCACTTCTTGAGATTTGACAGGCACTGAGAGGTTTTCCAAAGATGTCTATCTTTACCACATTTCTAGCAGTGCTTTAAAATTATGTTCCCTTGTAAAGAAAAGTCATTCAATCATTCTCGGTGTCCAAATTCCACTCGGCTGAGCAGCAGATGAAGCTCTGCCATACATATAGCACTGGCATAAAAGCCCTTAGGAGTGGCAAGTCAGTGAAGTGTAATAGAGTATGCAGTTCTGTCCCAGCTCTGGTCAGACGCACCAGCACATGGATGCCCACCTTCTCTGCTCCATCATAACCCCAAGGGTCCCTGGCACAGGTGCTGCCTTCACTGGGGGAATGGCTCCTGCCAACCACTTCAAACACGGTCCATCTCCTTGGTCCCTCTGGAAAGCCACTAAGAGCTGGGTTGGGCAATGCTTGCAGCATCGAGCACCTTCATGAGAGTCTTGAGGACCAATCATGGGAATAAGCACACACCTGCCAGGGAAGAGCCATGCAGCTCAGTTCCCAGGGGACGATCTAATTGAGGACTAGCAGATGGCAAGTGACACAAAGCAGAAGTTGCTATGGTTAATTGACTCCAAGCAGACATTAAGATATGAGTACTCTTAAGACCATTCTTACCCATGGCTCTCTTTCAGCCATGACTTTGTTTTCCTTATAAGAAATGCTGTGTTTCACAGGAAATTCTTCATAATGCCCCCAGAAAGCTACTAGGTAAGCTAGAATATTTTTCTGTTGCTAATGCAATGCACAAAATATGATTCCTCCTTCCCAAATAAAAGGTATCTCTAAATTGATATATTTACATCTACCTCACCCTCACTGCAGCTAATCTCTCCCTGACAACTCCCATGTCTAGTCTCAATGGAAAATTTATAGCAAACTCAATGAAGGGAATCAAGGGGCATCTCTCAGACAGTGAAAGCTCTGCCTGGACTGATGGACCAACACCACGGAGTCCAGGCCTGGATGTGAACTCTGCCAGGCTCTGGGGGAAGCAGGGTCACGGAGTCTGGGTCCCAGCCACGCTGCTAACCTGGAGTGCGGAGGCCATTCTCTGCATGAACCAAAGCACAACCCTTAACATCTGGGAAATCTTTTCGGTGTATCACTGATTAGGTGGTGATTGCAGCAGACATGAACTTATAAGAAACCTGAAGCTGACACAGTGAATAGTGTTGCCTGGAACTAATGATCAGGTTCCTGATAGAAAAAAACATCTATTTTAATCACTGGCTAATCTGATACATTATCTGATTTCAAGTAATTTATCTTTCTACTCCATTACCTATTATTAGTGACCCTTCTTCTTTCTGTTCCGTTCAAAATGAAAAATGTTTACACTGATTAAATTCTACCAGCAAAAAGTGTGCATAGAGGGAATATTTGAGGCCAGTTTTCCCTTTTCACATTGCTAGAGTCTTCTCTCCAGCATCCAAAAAGACATTCAGCCTTACCATTCTACCATTACAAATACTGTAATCATAAATATGTATGTGTACATAAACATACACATACATAACTTTTCATTTACATGTAAAATGATTGAATGGAATTTTAGTTTTAAATTACAAGTTTAGACTCAAGGTTGGAAGTTTTAGCTTTTGTTTTTAATGAGGCCAATGTCTACCACACCTGATATATATGAAGGGGAAAGAAAAGGAGATTTGTAGTTATAGAACAATCTGCAATATATGCAGACCTACAATAGATGACTCTCTGTTAATGGACGTAGCGTGCATCTGGTGTATGTATAGAGTTATATATATATTTATATGCACACATAATATATATGTATTCTATTAGAATATGTAAATATATTAGCATAAATAAGTTTATGAATACTAAATAGTCGTCAGGCATTTACTTATATATGCATGATTATGATTAGAATCTTTAAATAACATTTATGACAATTAACTGCCAAGATATACTAATTAATGTCCCTCCTTTGTCCTCTATAGATGAATACCAGCTGCATTTTAAGCTATTTTACACTTAAATTACACATTTCAAATGTAGCTTTGTATACATTTGTATTTATTTACTTAATGCATTTAAAAGTAGACTATAGTTCTTCCCCTGCGTTTGAAATGCAAAAATATTAGTGGGAGTCAAATATTATAGTGATGTTGTAATTAAAAATTGACATTAATTTCTCTACAGACTGTTCACCTCTAGAAAAGAAGTTCATACCGTTGATCTGTTCTTTCCTGCACAATGTTGCTCTTATTTTATCTGACATTCACTAAAAATAAATGTGTGTGAATGAAGGAATTAGGTCACCTAGTGACATTACCAGCGGTAGAAAAATATTCAAGGAAAAAAAGTTTGTAACTGTGCACACCGAGTAGTACAGTCTCATGCACTAAAATGACAGGATGGCCACAGTAATTGTTTCCAGTCCTGGAGCAGAGGGAGGGATGCCATGGTTACTGCAGGCAGCGGTCCCTCCTGCACGCAGGCACTGCACTACACCGGGTGTGCAGCCGCCTTGCACATTTGCTGCCCTGAGGCTGTGATGGCTTTCTGCATAATCAGGGCCGGGTCCCTCATTTACAGACAGGTTTCTACCACTAGCTGCCTAGGGTCTCTGCTGCTTGGTGCACCATACCCCTGCTGATGGCAGGGCAGGGGTACATGGGCCCTCGCCCAGCTGCCCAAGTGGGGAATTTGCACCCCACCAGAGCCTGAAAACCCCTCTGTACTACTCCAGGTGCTTTAGCCGGTGCAAGGAATGAGACAGACGACAAGCATATGTTGGAGATAGTGGTAACAACGTACTTGCTCCTGTCATGTCTCTTCACTCCCAAGCTTTTCAGCCAGCTCTGTGTTTGTTCAGGGCTGTACAAGGCCTCCAGGTTCTCATGTTTTTTTTATTTTGGTGCATGATAGTACACGCCAGCTCACAACCCGGTGTGCCACCAGCCTTGTTTTCTGAGAATCAGGCCTGTCAGAGCACATGTACCTGCTAGAGGTATTTTATCTGATGACTGGGATATCCAGTATATATGCTGTTAATTGACTTCATGACTTGCCTATTTGGGCCTGCCTTGGTGCAGTACCTGCTCTGGAATAGGATTAGACAAAAAAAAAGGCAACTCCAGTCTAACAAGAAAGGAGTTAATATAAAAGGCCATTACATTGTGGTCTTTCTAGAAGTACTTAGCAATAGAAAGCACACCTATAGTTTCATCATAATAATAATGTAATTGATTCCTTAAATTATGAAAAGCAGAATTATCTAAATTCATTGTATTGCTTTTTTTTACTTAATGGATATCACACAGATAAAAAACTAAAAACAAACAAACAAACAAAAACCAAACAACTTTAAAGCTTCCTGTGGAGTCAGGAGCTGTACCAATCTTTTCAACAGACAAAGCTAAAGCAGACAGTATTATTTATTTGGGGAAGCAAAGAATTTGTCACATAAAACAACAAGCTGTTAGCTACAGTGCTGAGTCTAGACAGGAGAATACTGAAGAGCCTTGACCTTCATAACTACGATGACTGAGCAGTATGTAGAAAGAAAGAAGGGGACTGCTGCCTGGGTACAATTTATTCTTTTCAATCATCTTTGTTTCCTTATTCAACTGGTCTTTTATGATGAAAACCTTCCCTGTGTCTAAGAAGCATCATTATATTTGGTTTTCATTGCCCTACACCTCTGCCTCCAAGACATACTCCAGTGTCCTTTCTGAAAGTCAAATGTGTTCTCTAAGTAAAACTCACACAAACTCTCCTGGCTTAGGGAACAAGTTCTGGACCCAAAAAAAAGTTCACTGTGCATCCTTCAGCATCAGTATTTTGGAGAAAATCCTTCCCCGTTGTAGTGCTTGCAGTGTTCTTATGGGTATCTCAGGATTTACACAATCCTATTCATCAAAGCTGCTGTACACTGAATTTGTAGATATGGTGGTAAAGTAGCATAAACTAATATCTCATGTGCTAGACCTGCAGTGCCAGCCACAATAGGCCTAGTTCATATGAAGCATTATACTGTCAGAAAAAAAACAGAGTGACCCAGAAAAACCACATGTACAGTAATCTGTATATATTCATTTACACTGGATCTGAATTCAGTCCTGTGCCTGTTTGACAAATGATGATCTTTAGCAGTATTACAGTGTTTGGTTTGCTGTGATGAGAGTCATATGCTGAAAAACTCTGTGAGTCAAGAATCTTTCAGCGCAGTGAAGAAACACATCAATAATGAAAGAGCAAAGACAGGTCACGTCTGCAGCAATACGGGACATCACAAACTGCAGTCAGTATGCAGTGCTTTTGCTATGATACAGAAGGGGTAGGGATCATGTTTACTGTTTTGTACTGGTTTTGTAGTGTAAGACCACCCTTTATTTAGGTATGGTACAAAAATGACTTGGGAAGAACTGGAAAGGGCATACACTCAACAAGGAATTTTCTATTTTCTACCTCCTATGTGTACAGTGTAGAGATCCAAGAAGAATTTAATTCCAATTACCGTGGGAATTATCTGTAGCTCTGTACCAACCAAATTACTGCAAGCAAGGCAAGTGAAAGCTACACATGCAGATTTGCTTACCTAGATCATAGGCAAAGGTGCAGAAGCCTCCTTGTACCATGGCTTTCCAGGTCGCTTCCTCTTCAAAGCAACAGATTTCACTGAATATATACTCAAAAGTTAAGGTCCTGCAATCCCTTTTTCAGGATTTTTGCCATTGGCACACTAAAGCAGCCTCAGTGAGTGTGACCAGGTCAAGTTAAGTCAAGCTAAGCTTTTCCCCCCTCATTCCTGGCTGTGTGTTCCCAGCCTTGCTCATCCTGAAAGTTGATCTAGCCAAGAAGTAAGGATGCTACTAGTAGGATGGGTGTTCATCACTTCTCTGAAACAACTTCTTGTGCAGCCACAGAGGCACCAGGGCCCACACAGGGTGAAAGGAGAGGACAGGGTCTCAGCAGCCACAGTCTATAGCCTGAGATGTTCTGGATGTGCAAATTCAGCATCTCCAGCTTCCTAACATTTTACAAAGTCACAATCCATCTCAAAGAAAATTTTCTCTCTTGTTGCGATACACAATTCATCAGATAACTGATCACTGCTCGTACACATTAATTATTCTGAGGCTGTTCTCAAAAAGCAAGCATATTTATGGGCTAGTTGTCTAATGAAGCTTGCATGAAATCTCTGCAAATGCAAAATGCATACTCAGCTCTAAGTTGACTTGCTTTTCAGAAGAACCTCATTTCTTTGGCCATAGCAGACTTAATGTGGTTCCAGGCCAGCTTTATTTGTGCCTCAGCTCTATGCACAGTGATCTTTTCATAGCACAGCAGCTGCCATGCTGACACGTGCAATACCCTTACACCCAAACAACTATCTGTCCTACTAAAATGCTCTGATTAGCTCTGATTTGTGTGGACTGGAAATTGAATTTTGATGACACAAGATTTTATTGTGATCCTGATGGTCTTGTGATCCTGATTGGTTTTTGTGATCCTGTTGATGCTTTGGGTTGGTTTTTTTACAGAGCTGAAATTTCAAACTGAAATAGTATTCTGAACCTCAAATAGATCATAGAAAAAGATCTGTAGTACAATGTTGCGTTTGATGCAACTGAAAGCTGGAAAAATATGATTTTAGAAGTGTTCAAGTCTTCCCACTGCATCTCATCTAACTCAAATGAATACTGTTATTGCTAAAATAATGTATTTTTTTAACAACAAATCCTGCTCTCAGGCATATAAATTACTGCCTGCACAGTTTAGTTTTTATTTTAGTGATCCACAGTTTCCAAAATAAGAAGAAAGCTGAAAACAGAGTGCTTCTGTTTAATACTGTAGGTCATTTTTTTATGCAGCTGCTAAAACAATGGCAAATATCATCCCTGTCCATGAAGATAGTGTCTCTGGACCTAACACTGCTTTAACTCAATGCTTTAACCGTGAATGCTTTAACCATGGATATATTTGGTGTGAGTGGAGAAAGGAGAATGCCAGAGCAACAGGAGCAGAGAGAGAGGGCACAAGGGCTTCCAGAGAACAGGCATGATGCATTTTAATGTAACCTGGTTAAGGAGAGGGAAATCTTCACTGAGTGACAAAAATTTTTATGAAGTTCAACCTTTTGGAAATAAATTAATATTTTGCTTCATTTTAAGTGGCTGTATAAAGTTTACAAGGACATTTTAAGGTACCTTGATCTTTATTTCCTATGGCTGTTAATGCCACTTCAAGAACCAGAAAGTAAAAAAAAAAAAAAATCTTGCTAATTTTGCCTAAGGAAACACTGCTTTTAATCCAGCACACCACTAGAGATGAGGTTAGTCTTTTTCACTGTATTTTAATAGTGCAGAGGCAAGGATACAGCCATGAGGGATTTTTTTTTTTTACAGTTTATTAATTTAAAACTAGATTTGCTAAAAATCTTCAAATGTAGATGCCTAAACGAAAGCATCTGATGCCACATCAAGTCACACCTACAAAGCTGGAGATCCTTGATGGGTCCAGCTAAAAGGACATAGTCTTCTCAGTGTTCAGCAGTGCTTTGGAAATAAAAAAGCAACCAACCAAAATCCAAAAAGCAGAGCCCAATGAAGCATCTACCTTGTGGCTGAGAAACCATGGCACCACATCCTGCAGTCCCTTGGCCAGCATGCAAGTGCTGAGCACAAGTCTGCTCCTCATCTTACAGCCCTAAGGCCAACTTCTGAAGTCCTCATTCAGTGCATTTCTGAAACTCCCCTGCTGGAATAAGCCACTCATTTCCCTTGCCAGGGTAGGAATTTGTGATGCACGTAACCTGTTTTATTCTGTTTTTCTGCACACGTTGTCTGAAGCAAGGCCAGCTGAGTGGAAAGTAAAAGTATGCTTATCCTTACTGGATCCTTCTACAGCAGACCAGCATTTCAGCAGCTAAACTATTTTCCAAGCCCTGAAGAAGAATTTATGTGTTGGAGGCCCTGTTTGCTTTCCTTATGTCCTTAGGCCATCATAGCTACAACAGTATTACTACAGCACAGTAGGTATATCATGTACAAAATAAACATAGCACATTAATATAGAACAACTAATTTTCATCCCATGAAATTAAATACCTGTCTTTAGGGTATGCTTTTTAGGTTTCTCTTTCTTTTGACTAGGGGGAGAGCATGTTCCTACCTTCAGTCATGCTCTAATGCTTGCATTCACGTGGCACTGAAGGGAAGCAGTTTGAGAAGCATCCATTAGGTCCAGATAGACTGTTTATTAATATAGTTCTTCAAGGCCTGTGTGTAGGAAAAAATATTTATAGAAATTCAACAACCAACATCTTAAGCTTGGACACCCAAAGTCAGGTATCTGTGGTCATATTTACTCACACACTAGTGAGTTAGGACCTCTAAGGACAAAGCTACAGCTTTCAACAAGTGGCTAAGTAGCCTGCAAAGCCTTTCTCCAGAGCAGAGAGGGGAAGAGGCCTTCTCACACAGAGCAGAAGGCCACCGGATGGCTCCTAAGTCCTGCACTGACCCCCATCTCTTCCATCTTCATCATGGGAAGAGCTGTGTCCCCGTGCACAGAGCAGAAACTGCTTCCCAGGAGCAGAGGGTCTTGGCAGCACCATCAGCCCCTGCCATAAGGGACCAGAGGTCACCATGGGGGCTTTGTGTCACCGCTCATGTGTAGTGTTGTGTTTGAGTTAGTACCACCATCTCTCAGATACATGTGCACAGTTTCACATCTTTTATCTGATTTGTCATTTGGGGTGAGTCTAGGCTAAAAAATGTGTGGTTTGGGTTTTGCATTAAGGCTAATGTAGATTTCAGCTTCTGAGAAGACAAGGACAAAGAGACTTAATCTGCATCCCCACGATTCACACATATGCACATATAGATATGATATAGTATGCTGACATCAAATGTCAACATTTACCTATTCCACTTTTAAGGAAAAGTAAACCTCTTTCAAATACACACAAAAAAATCTTCTTTAAAAGTTGGGGTGTTTTTCTTTTTATGATTCATTTAAAGAAGTGCTCAAATACATGTTCTTTCCTTCTTCCCTTCTCAAGTAATGTTCTTATTACCAGTGTTTCTCATCATCAGAGCAGACATGAAGGAAACACTGTAAATAAACAGAAGGGAATTTGGACTTCAGGACACACTTTACCCCAGGCTTTTAGCATGCAGCATAGTTTGCTAGAAGGCAGCTTTGATGCCACTGTTCTTTCCCCAAAGACATCCCTCATTACTGAATGCTACATGTTGCCCTGTTGGTCTGGAAGAAACATTTCATTAACTACAATATCACTATAGATTGCATCTAGTTGCCATAGAAACTTTAGAGAAGAAGCTTGGGTTTAACCCTTGGAATGGACTGAATTTTTCATCCTTACAGCATTATAACTTAAAAAAGATACCATGTCTTTTATTGGCCTTTATCTTTCAGAATAAAAACTGACAGCTGCTGATAATTCATACAGAGCTGATGGCTGTGAAATTTTTTATTACAATATCTACTACTTAACCGGGACACTGCAGTGAGGGACAAAATTGCTGTTGACTTCAGTGCAGCTGTGCTTTCCACCTCAGCCATTCAAAGTCAAAGGCTGCTGTAAAACTGACATAGAAAACTCTTTTTAGTGCTGTGTTCTGGTGGAAGAGAGAATGAGCCAGCAAATGTGGGTGCTGGTCATGGCTTTGCCACAGCTTCTGTCAGTCGCAATCTGTTTGTCAAATAGGCATAAGGACACTGCATATTTCTGAGGTGCTTAGAGATCCTCAGGTAGAAAGTGACTGCTTATGGACTCTTGTTCTTCACACACTGGAAGGTACCTAAGAGGTTATTTTCTTCTGCAAATAAAGATAACCCTTCAGACCAAGAGTATAAATTAATCCATACATCAGGCTCTGCAGCTCCTTAGGCAGCAGTACTGCTCCTAAAAATGGTGTTTTCTTTTAACTGAGACTCCTTCCTAATGTGTGTGTGGAAAGACCCAACTTCATAGTATTTTCACACTGAAAGAATGCACTGCTGTGCTCTAGATCACACTACTTTATCTGGTAGCTAAATAGCTCGCCCAGTGAAGAAGCATCAGCAATCTCTGAAACCGGAGCCACAATTCCATATCTGTCTGCACTTTGGACTTGAGCAACAGAGCATTTTTTCTTTACTGGTTTCACTTCTGTAGAATGAAAAGCCTACAGATTATGGCACTTCCCATTCACATAAGCTTAAGGGTAAATTGTGCAGTGTATGCTATTATCACTCAATAAAGAGTTCCTCCTGCTTTGCCAGGCTACGTAAAAATGTGAAAAGCCTAGTCTCCAATAGGTCTCAAGTTCTCCATCTCCCTTTTCCTTGTGTTCTCATTTCCTCACTTAATAGAAATACATCAATGTCAACAAATGATAGTTTAAGGTTACAGCAGTGGAAGGGTCTGGCTTCCTCTCCTGCCAACATTCTTTGCAGGATGGCTTCTACACACTAGCACTTTTGTTCTTTTAGCTACAAGCTCCTTTCAGTTTGTAAAACTCAGCCTCTAGTTACAGCTGGTTTTGTTCTGCAAGAAAAACTAGAGGGGGATGTGTGTGTGTGTGTGCAGGGACAGAGGGAGTTGCACCCATGCAGCTTTGTGGCTGTTTCATGGCAGGGTTGTGGTGGGGGTTTTATTTAACTTGGTAACAGAGGTTTTGTTATTAAGATCCTCTTAACTACATTGCACAGCCCTTACTCATGTTGGTGGACCAAGTAGTGTCACTGAAGTCAATGAGGCTGTGGTGCTTTATTACTTCAGATCACATAATGATCACTGTAATAGGAATGATCATAATGAAACACTTTCATTGGGAAGTGTATGGGTCTATTTGTGTAAATGTTCACAAGCATGAAAGAGAATTGCACAATTTAGGCCAATACATGCTATTTTCTGTCAAGTTCAGTATCTTTTCTTGATAAAAACTCCATGAATAATACTGTCTCACATGTGCAAACTACACAATGAACCTGGTTCTGCTTGGAATATCTAATTTGTCTCAGTGGCATTGCTCCAGAAGAATGTACTTAACTCTTTGGAGCCACTATTAGATTAGGACAAATTTGATGTTTTTAGCTGATTGACCAGGGATGATTCAAAAAAGGATTTTCTGTCCTTGAGAAACACTGGCTTTAAATAGCACTATTTCATTTGTAATGTCTCACAGCGGACATCGTGCCTTAAAATGGTGCACCTATGGAAAGACTCATGAAGGAAAGAAGATTTGGTGTGAGAGTTCCATTAAAGGACAATTATATGACTTGAAATAATGAGGTACCACAGTGAAATCCATCCAGTGAATACAGAATTCAATAGTGAATAGTTTCATATTTAATTAGCATTCAGTGTTTAGAAACAGGAGGACAGCCTGATACCCAGTTATACCTTCAAATTTAGAATTACAAACACCAGTAAACCCAGTAAGCACAGGAATTCTACAGGGAGCCATCCTGTTGAAGGCAGTCCTAGCAGCACACACAAATAAAATGTTTAATTTGGCCGGGACCGCAAAACTGTTAACAGAGAGCTGCTTATCAAGCATCCTGTTCTTGCACCAGACCTAGGCAGATTCTTAGGTTACAACAAACATGCACCTTATTTTTCTGACAGCATTTGCCATTACAGATTGGATAATTCAAAGCTGTATTTCCTTTCTGCTTTTCTACTGGCAGCTAAATTTCATTCCCATCTCTTTTACTTGTTCTTAAAATGACACAACTTGAACAGAAGCTCATAGTCGCCAGAGGGAAGGATGAATGAGTGCAACAGAGTTCATGCTTTACACAACCAACCATCTGAAGGGGACTGAGGTGGCTTCACACCTGACCTGGCTGGGACGGGAGTGCAAGACCCAGTGGGCTGAGACCACAGAGGAGCAATCCCTTCCACACCAGTAAAGGGGATGCCTTTTTTTGCCGGAAGGTGGGCTAGAGTAGCCCTGTTTGATGTGGAAGGACAGCAGCATCTGTCTGTACAGAAAAACATGGCACTATTTCTCATCTCTGACTGCAGGCAGTCCTTGTAAAGGGGTTCAGAAAGCATGAGGAAATCACATAGCTTCTGTCACAGAATGAGCCACAATTTAATTCTTTGTCTGGCTGCAATGTGTCTGAGTGATTCTGGACATGTCTGGATGTCAGAGGAGGACTTTGGCTATTTTTCTGTATGTCTGGTATCCTCCTTGGAGAAGATAGTAACTAAACATGATCAGGTTGACTCTAAACATATGCACAGTGAGCCTGACGTATCCAGAAGTTGGATTTATGGCACATGAATGTCACAGCCCATGTACCCAAATGTTTTCCTTGTGGAAATCCTGGACAAAAGTATCAGAGTTCTGCACTTTGGAAAGAGGCAAGTTCAGTATTGCAAAGCTTTGAATATCTGAAAAAGAGAAAATGTGAAAACAGTACAATGGTCAGTAGATACCAAAGATAAAGAGCTCAGTATCTGTTGATACTGATGGATTTGAATAAAAAAGTGTCCTCTGAACTGATGAAAGTCTGTCCCGTTATCCCACTGCATTGTGCTAGTGGGCCAGGGCACTGAGGATAAACAGTGCTGTGACCTCTCCCATGCTCATCCATCCCTACAAACTGACTGACCAGCCTTGGAGCAAGCAGTCCCACAGCCAGGCAGCTCTAAGTCTCAGTGTCTCTAATACTGCTCCCTCTGGCACAGGAGTTCTCCAATTAGTCTGTGACTTGAGTCTCACAGGAAAAAATGCTGTATAATGGTTCATATTCTCAAGAACTGTCATATTAATGATCAGATTAATCTGTCCTTGTACTTTCAAGATGCAGCAGACACATCTAAGAGAAAAACCTGATTTGAAAAGTCCCTAAATTCTCACACTCAGGAGGATGTGCATTTAATACCAGCCAGGATCTGTGAGCTTATAAATTTGCTGTCTGCCACAACTCTAAAACTTTGTGTACTTAAATTATCTAACAAACAGATTTATTTCCACAGCAATTCTACCTGCAGACAGAGACCAGATGTCAGTTCAACATCAGAAGGAATATCTCTGAGCCTCGGAAGAG
>NW_010171262.1:51833-55637 GCF_000695765.1 Mesitornis unicolor
CTTATTCAAAAAAGGAAGAACATCTGTCTAAACAATCTTATGAAAATACTACAGCATTGAGAAAAAATAACCCAAAAGCACATAGTAACACTTACTGCATTTACAGAGTCCTACTACAGAATATTATAGGCTATTATTTTCAAGTTACTACTGTTTGAGTTTTTTAAAACCTGCACCTTTTGAGGCATCCTTCCACAGAGTCAATGTTCATATCTATTAAAGTTTGAAACTAATATCAACCAAAATCAAGCCATTTGTGAAAATCAATGGCTTCTAGTGTTATTTTCTTTCAGAATAAGATTATTTTTATGTAATGTGTACTTAACCTAATTTCAACAATAAATCGATAGTTGCCTCCAAGATGTGATGGAAGAGCTCATATATGGATGATGTTTTAATCAAATTTAATTTATGTTTAAAAACAATGTAGACACTACCGATATTGAGCAGTGTAGTCCAATATCTCTGTCAGATGGCAGGGGTCCTGACTTTATATAGATTTGCAGGTGTGTGCTGTGCAACAGAAGGCACTCAGCTCTGTGCTTCAATTTCCCTTGCAAACTGGCGTTAGGTTTAACTATGCATGTTCATTGAGGCAAGTGAATGAGAGTGTACAAATGAAAACCATCCGTACCAATTGAGTGCCTTAGTTAAGTTTGTGAGGTTTTTTTCACTCAAGATATGCCCAAGTATGGAACAGATATTTTCAACTCATCCCACCTCTCTGAATTGGACTTGAACAGCTACCCAGAGCAAGTCTCTCAAAAAGGAATGCTAAGGAATTGGTAACAAATAGTAATGGATGTAAATTCCTGAAAAAAGTGGAATTGCTGATTATTTTCTTAGAAATTGAAAAATAAACAGCTAATATTTAATCCTCTTTCATTTGCCTTTCATTAAATTCTCCTCTTATTGACTAATGTGCACAACATAGACACCCACCTGTTGTTTGTAAACAAATGGTTAAAGGATTAGAAACATACAGCAGTCACCCTGCCAGCCTTATTGATGAGTTCTCAAACACGCAAGCCCTTGTATAGGGATTTAAGGGGACAAAAAGCATTACTTATCTATAGAGACTGAGACATAAGCTTATTGCACTTGCCAGATTGCAAATGGTACTGTATAGAGGAAATAAATACAAGTTTAATTCCTAAAGGTGAACTAGATTCAACTTTTTGAACATCTAGCTGAGCTCAGGTGCGCAGTCAGCAATTCAGGAGGAGCAGCCAGGGCAAGAGCTCTTCCTTGCTTTTCCCTCTTTCATCCACCACACACTCTTCATGCCAAGCTCTGCACAAACAATAAACTGAGGAGGGAACAAAAAGAAGATGAAAAAAAAGCTATTCTGAGAAAGGAGTATATTCCAGCTACATTTTGACATTGCTACTACCTACACTACCTCATTCCTTCTCAAAGCCTTCCCTGGCCATTGGACATCACCAGTTCTTGCTGCTAGAGGAGACTGAATGAAATAGTCTGGATAAAACACTTAAATATTCATTAGGGCAAAGAGCTTATAAGAACAGTCTAATAGCCTTAGTAAAGACACATCCTGGGAAGACCTAGGCTTTCTTGGACTACAGACATGCAGGCACTTTACAATCACTCCATGCTTCTTCACAAGCCAAAGGAAAACACCAAAAATTAATGGACAGATTCATCCACTTCCTGAAGTTTACCCATGTGCTGAAACATAGCATTGAAACCCTGTCAGAGATGAACAATAACCATTGGCAATGTCTTCGGAGCTTTTCAATTCAGCAAGCACAGCCCATCCTGGCTACACCTGCAGGCTGACATGTCGTGACAAGATTCTTTTCTACTTATATCCTTGCTCTTTCTCTGTCCTTGCTCTAAGTAGGATAACTACCAGGGGACAGTCACATCTCAACTGCTGGCTAGCAGCACCCTGCAGGATTGCTCAGGGAGGCCCCACAAGTGCTCATCAGATGAGCCACCACTCCTGTGGGGGAGCAAGGAAGAGCTTTCTTTGTTCCTCTTTCTTTACGATTAGGTTGAAATTACCCAGTAAAGTATCTACAAAGGTGAATCTTGATTCACCAGGGGGGGCAGAATTTGTTCACAGTGTTAGATTTTGTTCCATGCTTCTCCCTCCATTGTAGGGCAAACAACCATTACCAATCTTGTTAAATGATGGAATTTCCTGTTCTGGTTAGTACTACAGTTAAGGTTTTAAATTATCCCCCAACTGAATGTTTTCCTGGTTTAATTGCCAGGCTTTGGAAAGCAGCCTAGCACCCAGGCCCTGACAGGAGTGCAGCTATGCAATATCCAGCTGGCTGCTATCCCAAAGCAGTTAGAGCAGCCACTGACTAGAAAGAGATTTACACCCCTGTGGGCTGAAATACTTGTAGCTTCTCTTGCAGAGTTCAGCCATCCCATGCTACTGTAACCCACACTTCCCAAGTGACTGCGCAAAACAATTTGCTGGGGGTTTTTTGCATTGCATTGACCCTGGAAGTCTTGCCAAGCCTTGGGAGAGCTGGATGGGCAGCTGTCTGCTGTGGCTGCCTGCAGATGCTGCTGGAGGGCTGGATGATGCTGGGATCTGCCCTGCATGCAGCCTTGCTCCATGCTGGCTGAAAAATCTTTGTAGCTGAGTTTCTTCATGAGGAAAGGTGGTAGAGAGCTACAGTTTCTGATTTTCTTTAGTTTAAACAAAGTATTTCCACTATTACTAATGCATAGAATTCACTTGTTAGTTAATCGACATCCAAAAACGATTTCACTTCTTATTAACATCAGTGTGATGGCTAATGTGCACTCATTCAACTTGATTATGATGACCGTATAAAGCCTCTGTTATTCTTTTCATATTGTCCCATTATAAGCACAGGGCTCGATTCTATCCCCAGCTCATTTGATTACTGCTATTTCACTCCTAAACTGAGCCTGAGGTAATTATTAGCCTCCCTCTTTTATTTTCAACAAATGCTCAGTAATTCAGTCTCCTCTGGATTGTTTTGCCTCTCCTGGGATAGAAGGGGTGACAGAGAGAATCAATCATTCACATGAAAAGGCTGCAGCAGCCTCAGAGTATTCCTCTGTAGCGCATACAGGGCCATTGTGCCAATATGACCAATGTCCTGCCTGGCTGTCATCATGCTGCCCCATTTCCCACTCACCCCCTGTGCTTTCCTGTGGAGTTCTCAGGGAGGTACTGGCATCCCAGTGCAGCAAAATCTCCTATGCAAGCCATGCTGAGTACAGATCCTAGGTATAAAACTCAGATCCTAGTGATGTAAACCCATTCATGACTACTGCATTGGCTTATGAGCAGACTTCTGCAAGGTTACAACAGCAATCAATCAGGCACGGCAATGGCTACAGCTGTTCTGGCGGCCAGCTTCATAATTTTCCTTGCACAGCCTGTGCCCATTTGCCAGAGTGGGTTTTACCAAAGAAGCTGCTTGATCTTTGTCATAGTGATAGGGCAAGAAGAGTTAATGTCAAGTGACTTAAGCCAGAAGCAACTCTGGACTGCATATTGGTGTTTAAGATCCGGAACCAAGACCAGAGCCTTACACTACACCTGCTTTTGGGCCATACAGCAAACGCAATTGCCTAGGCCAGGATGCCTTTTCTCCAATGGGCAAGGAAGTCTTTCAGCCCTCAGAGGGCTAGAGGCTTATGAAGAGAATCTGACCTTCCTCTTCAAAGGCTGTAGGAGTGGAAAAGTACAGGGGCATCAATGCCAAGCTCCTCAGTTTGCTTGGGAAACAGCTGTAGCAGTTTAAGAAGTAAATATGTCACAGCTGCTCCAGACAGTCAATTCCTGCT
>NW_010171262.1:55668-85573 GCF_000695765.1 Mesitornis unicolor
AAGCAGAAGATGAATGTATGAAAACTCTTTGATACATTTCACTACAAAGTTAAACTATTACCAGTATGCCTTAATCTAATCTGGCTTGGCTCTGCAGGGGGCCAGGAGGCCTGATCTAGTCCACCCCAACTGCTCCTCAGCTGTAGGCTGGGAACCAATAGCTGGGAGTTCAAGGACACAACTACCATGTAGCTGCAGTCCTTACAACGTGTCCTGAAGATTTTGAAACAGGAGAACAGCTCTGGGGTCAGATTGTTCCTTTAACAGCGTGTTGCTCAGGCAGTGTGTTTCAAAGGCTAGGATGGATGCAGGGGAATAAAAGGCTCACTATGACAAGGCCCTAATCCCAGACCTATGGACACAACAATGACTTTAGATTTTCCAGATTAATGTCTTTTAAAGGCCCTTGTCCAGGTGATTAGTTAGCCTAAAAGATTAAAATATATTCCAAATGAAGGTTAGGTTTTTAAAAGAAATCTAATTAGTTTAGTCATTCAAATTGTATTGAACCTAACATCTCAGGCTTTATTGAGCTAATTATCTGACCTCCAGGCAAAATATGCACATGACTGAAGCAGGCTTACAGCTACCTGCTGTTTGCTGATACATTTTCCCTTATGAAAAGAGACATCCAGAGGTGTATTCAAAGAACATGGAGTATGAATAAAATAGAGGAGATCCTGTCCACCTCAAGGTGCTTTAATAGCCAAAGAGACTTCTGGTGAATGCTGCCAAAGAAAATGGCTGAGAAGATTACACCGAGACACAAGATATCCCAGAAAAAATACTGACAGATGGAAACTCAAAGTTTTAGAGACAGAGCAGAAGCAAGGCAGAGAAGCGTGACTTGCTACTTGTGCATTGCTGATTTTGAAAAGCAACTTACTGGCTTTTTTTTGCAGGCCACATTGTTGCAGGCTGTTACCCTGACCCTTGGGAAGCTGGGTACATCAATGAAATGGCACTGCAAATTATGTTTTTGTCAGCTCCCAAGAACATTGCATTCTTAAAAGAGGAACTGGCAGAGTTTGACATGCAGTTAGCGTGGGGGAGGGTAGAAGCCGTGTCCAGAAGGGAAAGGTCTTGAGGCACTCGTTCCAGGAAAGAGCCTGAGAGACTGCAAGAACAGAAAGTAAAACAAAGTGCACCAGGAGAGTGAAGCTCTGGGCAATGCATGCCAAGAGATGGACCTCTATTGCTGAAATACAGACTTTTTGCATCACTAAAGGAAGATGTTCCTCATTTTATCCCCTGGCTGCTCTCTCAGAGAAATATAAATAGATAAAACAACATACATGCACAGGAAGGAGACACTTGGATTCTGCCTTGGAATATTTCTCCTTCGGCTTTGGTGCAAAGTATTATGTTCAGTGCAACATAACTGCAGCACAATATTTAAATCCATTGGGAAAGGAAAACTTCAGGACAAAGTCTCAGTAATATTTCCAGAGAAGTTTTACCCCTGTTGGCCCAGCTCACTGTTCCTCATGAACATATAAGAGGAACAAGCAGTGTTCTATATTCTGCCTGCCTGGATTTAAAATGTGAACAGAATGAATATAGTCTCTAAGTTCGTATTCCAGTATTATCACAGCTTGCAGCTGCAGGTCTAATAAAGTGTAAGTTGAATTACTTAGGGTGTATCAGGAAAACAAGGGAAGGACAGAAGGTGAAGCTGAGAGAGAGACAAGAGTGCCTGAGAAAGGAGATTGACCAAAGCCCAAATGCATATGGAAAATACATTCAGGAAAACTTAAGAATATACAGATTTGGGAATGGATGAGACAGAAGAATTGCGATATCACTGAAGAACAGGAGTGGGGACCCTTTTCCGGTAGTGTTTGGCTTCCATGGAGAACTGTGATCAAATATGTATGGTTTAGGTGGTCAGGGGATCCACCTAAACAGGGTGATTAAGTATAATTAACACACTCATTAAGAACAAATACAGCTGACTATATTGAGAAGTTATGAAAAGTAGGAGTGAATCAGGCAGCAACTAGAAGACCGTTAACCTTATCCTTGCCAAAAGACATGATAAATGAGCCCCCATGAAAGGGAAGCAGCTGAGCAATACACAGTGCAATATAGACCATAATGTTCAGTGATAAGAAAGAACAAGCATGCAGGATAAACACAACTGGGGAATGTCTGTGATGTGATAATAAGCTTGGCAGCTGTGCACACCACTTAAAAAAGAAGTCTCTCTTGTTTCTGTTACAGCCTGTGCAGTTACTACATTCCAGGACTGAAACAATTCATTAAGGAAATGGACATTATTTGCACGTAGCCTTTGCCGCTCATCACTTTTGTTATTTATTTAACTCTGATAACTTCTGAAGCAGATGGCCAAAATTCTCCAGAAAAGCAGAGTTCCCAGTGACCCTACTGAGTTATATGGTGGCATGCTAATTCCCTTATAGGGAAAAATGTTTCTTATCATCACATTTTGCTCTCTCCATTATATCTAATGCAAATGAGGTGGAGAAGCTTGGACTATTAATGCAGCTCAACAATTCAGATCAATCAAGTTAACATAACCTTGCTCTGATGTTTATGTTCAACGCTTTGGCACGAAGACTGTTGTGTCCCTGTTATAATTGAAACACGACTGGACACGAAACATATGTGCATATTTACTAGTCTAAGGCTGTAATATTTCACATTGTTCTTCCCCTTGCCTGCTAAAAACAGAAAGAGAATGGAAAAATAAAAATGGATATGTAAAGCATTGTTCTGAGAGGCAATCTGGATTAGAGGTTTGGCATCCCCTTGTCATGTTTGCCCTTAACTGAAAGGCAAGTTTTTAACTAAGGGATGGTTTTGAAGAAGAATAAAAGTCTCTGTTGGCTCTGTGACTACTACATTATTAGATATTGTTCTTTAATTGAAGATATGTTCATTGTTATTTTAAAATATAGATAATTTAAACCAGAATGTAAATATTTGTATATACAGGCTGATGTTTAAAAAGAAAGGCATGCAAGTTTTACCTATTCAGTTGCATTTACTATCATCGTAGGAAAACACTCTTGTTTTCATTTCACATTTGTACTAGTTACACCTGAATCAAATTGGTAAAACAATAAAGAGAATATATTTGGGGCAAATGTATGGACCTTTAAAAAGTGTTTATGCTACATATTTCTAATCTTTAGCCAAAGTATATTCGTGAGAGTTTCTCCTGAATTAAAGGTTTTTAACTTTTTTGTTGTTTTATTGATAATCTAAGAAAAAATAGTTTTGTTTTATAGTTTTGTTTTATAGTTTTTCGTTATTTATAACAATGGAGAACATGGCGTTTCCCTGTTCAGCTTTCTCAGATGTTAAATGGTTGACAATTATGTTCTTGCAATGAACGTAGATTCTGCCAGTTCTGATGCTGACTTCACTGTGGGCAGGATAACATGTTGGAGCCTGTTTCCATGAAAGACAGTAGAGAAAACTCCCCTGAATTTTCATGGCACAGGATGAAGACTTTTAAGGATGATCCATATTGAGTGGGTGTCAGGCAGATCTTTCTTCAGAAGGCTCCCAAAGTTTTGAAATGGACTTGAATCAATTCATTAGCATGGTTTCCAGCCATGAGCATATACCCATCGAGGTTAATTTGATTTCCTGAAGGATGCCAACCTTTTCCAATGACCTACTAACAGTTAACAATAATACTTGTAAGAATCACATGATGCAGACAGCTCATAAAGAATATAGTATCTGGTTTAAATCTTCTAATGGCAACAGATTATGGGATTTTGTTTGCTTTGGGTTTTGTATTTGTTTTCTAATTGCTGATGCAGGTTCCAAGTCCTGCCGTTGGGTCAGTGTTTGAAGAACGGGTATATCTAAGTGGAGAAAAATTTCAGTTGAAAGAATAATAGTTGCAGGGTGCTTGGATCCATTTCATATTATTTTAGTGAATTCCAGCCTTACAACACAGGTGACATCAGCTAATAATTGGAGCTGGAAAGCAGATACGGAGTTTAAGTGCAATTTCTACAGCCAACATCTGTGAAAGTACAGACATTGAAGTCACTTGAGGAATTTAACCCATCCTCTATTTATCTGTTATCAACATGTATTCCTGTTGATATGAGAACGGAAAAGTTTTATTAATATAACGAAAGCAAAAGTAGAAGCCTGGTATTGTCCACACCCAGTAACATGATTTGTGTCTCAGAAGGGGATTTTTCTGCTAATCTGGCACAGGAGTAATCAAAAGGATTTTTATTGATAAAATTGAAAATGGTAGTAAAATGGAAGTAAGCAACTGCACTAGAGAAACACCCCCAGTCACATACTGGTTTCTGGATTATGCAAAAACCAGGAAAAGATTAAACTGTTCATAGGCAGCTTATGACATCTGCTCATAGCTAATTAAGAGCAGATAGCTTAAGTAATCACATCAAACAACCTAAAGAAATAAGAGCGATGAAGGAAACAGTATAAAAGAACATGTACTACAGCTGTGAGCCTAGGCAATCTCAGTAAAATCAACTATTGACAGTAATTCTCAATAAGGTAGAGAAAGCAACCATTCAAGTGAGGAAGAAAATCTCAGCATTCCCTACTGGCTCTCAGCCTACTGATTACCAGTTGGCAGATCCATACGGACAGGCCAGCAAAAGCAAGTACAGAAGACAACTTTGAAGTGGAGTAGTTGCTTAGCTTATTGTGTGTCACACTAAATGCAATTTAGTGTTTGTTTTCATAGAGTGAACTCCATGCTATCATCTCTGTTTGTAACTTGTCTAGTATATGAAGAGTGCTGCCATAAACAAACACAGAAAAGCAATTTTAATCCACATTTGTATTCATTCCTAAAATCTCAGCTTATGCAAATTTTTACTGAATTTAATAAGACTTCCCCTAGGTAAAGGTTGAAGGCACAAAGAGATCATAAATCTGCTTAATATCAAACCATTATTCTTCTGGTTTTATACAAATGCCTGTTCAGCTGCAGAAGCTGGGTAGGAAATTGTTCTTGATAGGCCAAAGACATGAACCTTCTGTAGCATTACCTGCAGTTCAGGTGTCTGCAGCTGAAAGCCTGCCAACACACACCTCGCAACACCCCAGGTTGCAGCTGGGCCCGGGAGCAGAAGTCGCAGTACCACTGTGAAACTGGGTGATTGTGTCTTCTGCTGCACTGTGGTACCTTCCCAGGTGCTTTGGCTACAGCTGCACAGATTTCCAGAAGTGACCTGAGGGACCATTCCCTGACTCTAGTGAAAAGCCGCCTTCTCTTTGCAATCATTCTTCTTTGTTCTCTCTACAGAGAGGAAAAGAAGGAGGCTTCCTTCACAGAACTGCAGCCTCCTTCAGGTGAAAAGATAGTGTTGGTGAGAACGTGGCATTTCAGTGCAATCACTAGCCAGGGTGTTAGCAGTCCTATCCTACCAGGAGGAAAAAAGAAGAAAGCTTTTGTCTGGCTCCCTCCAGAAGCTGTGCCTGAAATAGAAATTATCTCCATCATACTTTCCTGTATTGCTTCTCACTGACTTCAAAGGTGGCCCTGTTTTTTCCCCCATGTTTCTTGGCATTACTGAATTTTTGTGTTATTCACATAACGGTATGTTTCTTTTTCTCTGTGCAAGCAATAATTTTCTTTTTGGAAATCACGCCTATCTTTTCACAAGTCCTAGAGGTTCTTCTGAGTTGTCCCATCTGTCAAGCGCACTCTCAGTCCTGTGCTATGGCCTCTTCTGGCAGAACAGAGTAAGATGAGGGACCCTTAGGAGACTCAGAGCTGAGCATCAGTCACTGAGGACAGCCACTCCTGAACAAATAATTGCTTCATAAGAGGGGAAACACAGTGCTTTCTTAGTTTTTGCAAACCTCTCAGGTTGGCGATATTGCATAATATCCTGCAGATCATTTCCATTTGCTGATGGCCAGGTGCAAGTCTGGGTGAATCAATGGGTGTGCCATTCTTCCTACACTGGGAATGGCTGGAAACAGTCTCTTGCTCTCAGCCTGAATCCTTTATGTTTTCACTGGTGTATTTGCAAGACTGTGAGAATGAAGTCTCCAGGCATGACTGATGGAAACAGTAACTAAGGAAAACAATGATAATGAAGAGAAACCTACACAAACCAGGGGGTTTGCACGTATTAGGTTTAATGCAGAAGACGCGAGACATGAGAGTGCATCGCATTGCCTCCTTCTCTCGTGGTTTGTTCTCGCTTTGTTATTTTTCCTGACTGCTGCTGCTGCATCAAAGCACTCCCAGAGAAAAGGGCCTGGCATGACATGCCAGGAACAAGATTGTGCTCAGGCAGGAGGCTTTGATCTCGAAGGTTCTTCAGCTTTGTACAGCACACAGAGGTGCAGCCTTGGTATAAACTAGCAGAGGGAAAAAATTCCAGTGGTGAGTTTTGCCCAGCGACCAAAGAGTTAGTGCAGGTCAGTAATAAATGCTGCATGCGCAGTTTTCCATTGCTGATGCAGTTTTAAACCACTGAGCATACACAGAGGAAGTCCCATCATGGTGGCAAATTGCTGCAAGAGATTTTTTTTTTTATGTTTCTATGTATTTTTAGAGATGTACAAGAAATGCAAACTTCAACCAGCAGGAAGTGTGAAAAGAACTTTCTTTGCAATATGAAGCCATCAGTGTTTGTAAACCAGATATATGGAGAGAAATAAATAGATAGGTAGAGTAAAATGTTCCTCTTTTTTCAGGTTCATCCACATGTGTTAATATCCAAATCACCCCTAGAAAATTATCTCTACTCACCATTTTAGTATGATGTGTTTTCAATGTTTCTTTGATCTCTTGATTTACAGCCACGGGGATGAAAAACAAACACCTTCCCTTTGTTTTCTAGAACTCCATGCTTTGTTCCATTATAAAACCCAACATGACAAGCTTTTATAACACAGAGATAAAAAAGGAGATACAGAATGTGCTGTGAACTGTGAACTTCTCTAAGGATAAGTGATATCGCTGCGAAATAAAGCAGCACGTGTACCCAGGGGAGGTGCAGCATATTTAGGAAAGGCTGGAACCTCACAGAGAATTTTTCAGTAGCATTAGTGTGATGTTATCTGTGAGCTAAATCTGATGGGTTTTTTTTTTCTTTATTCCTTTTTCATTCTGACCAAGGATGGACAGAACCCCAACAGGTGTTTTTAAACCATCATCAATAAACGGAACTAAAACTATAGCCATAAATGTCAGCGTGCACATCAGCTGGGTGTTTTAGTCAAAAGCAGATGCTTACAAAGAACAACACAGGTTAAGCAGTCAGCATGCAAAATTCGGCCCTGAACACTCAGCTTAAGGCTGATACACGTATCTTAACACTCAGGGCAAGGTTTTAAATGGTAAGGCATCGTTCTGCCTTTGTGTTGGGTAACTTCCACCTTTACAGTTACAACGATACAGTGGCACTTTTTCTAGATTAAAAACCATTTTTCAAGTTTGAAAAAAACTGAGCATAGCGGATAGAAGTGACAGTGTGTTAATGTCGACATCTGATGAATACAAAATGCAGGGGGAATTGCTTGTTGCTGAAATACATTAGATCATAGCAGCAGCAAAATGTAGCAGTAAGACGCCACCATCATCATTTCAATGTCTGTTCCATATAATTGCAGAGTGACTGGGAGCTAGCAGGGAAAGCTATCTGTCTTTGGGAGTCTTGTAAATGACATGCTATTTAAAATAAAACATCGAGACTATGAAAAACATTCAGAGGCTTTTCAGCATCTATTGAATTGTGTAGAGTCTTCATGGAACATCATAAACGCAGTTCTCAGAGGAAGTAAATGGTTGTCTGAAGACACATTCCTACCAGTGCTATTAACACAACTCATCAGCTAACAAGAACATACTCATCTGTCTAGACACAGATGATATTAGAAAAGTAATCACCATAGATCATATTCATGGCCCAGTGCTGAAGGAGCTTTGTGTGGTTTGAATCCATACCTGCCCCAGCCATCAGTACTGACGGCAGCCATTGTCACTCACTGATGGCGTTCCTTACCCAGGCTCTGCGTGACCAGTGGAGCTCCTGCTGTCTGGACCTGATGAAGAGCTGGTCTGGTGCAGATAAACAGAGAGTTCACTGCCAAATCATGGCTTCAAAATGCCGAGGAAATAGTTTCCTGTTGTTCCTTCTCCTCTGACACTACAGAGAATGTTTAGAAGATTAGATTAGCTGGTTAAACACACAGCTTTTTGATAGGTAAAGAAAAAGGACGTCATTTTCATCCAAGCTGTTAAGAGTCCGGTCTTAATACAGAAGCACAAATATTTGCTTTTATATATAATGCTCTGTTAATCACCATGCTCTCTTTTTAATATAATGCTCTGTTATTATAACGTTCTGTTGCTCATCGTTGTATTCAGGCAATGTTTTCTGCCTGAAATTCATTTGTATGCTTAATTCCTTTCTTGAATTTTTGCTAAATTCTGTACATGGAAATTATTTCGGTTAGGAGTGCCAAAATCACATTGCACCTTTGTGAAAAAGTATTTCCTTTGATCTACTACTTTGTCACTTTTCTCCCCTTTGTCTGTGCTCTCATGTAAATGTGATTTCTATTTAATGATATTTGGGAACGTATTAAGACAATTCTGGCCAGTTTTCTTAGCTTTGCTATGTAAGCGACATCATTGATACAAAGTGCATTTCTCCTGTCTTGCTATATAATGGAGCAGAGCCACAAGTGGAAACAGTCCAAGTCTCCTCTTGAAATTGAAGCGCTGATATGGTCAGTAGGGCACTATCTCAGTTTCTATCAAATGCACATTACAGAGACAGAAAAGACTCAGAAATTAATTCAGATTTATTGAAGAACTTTAAGTTGGCATTTATGATTGTGAGCTAGCCTAAGAACATGACTCTTTGAAGATTTATAATGATGGTACTTAACTAGTTCCATGTAAGTAGCAAGTTGAATGAAACTTAAATTTATTTTGCTCAAATGAGAGAAATAATTGTCTTGGGACCTGTTTGAGACACTGTAATGATTTTGGGATACCCAGGTTGTGAAATGTCTGTGACAAAGGCTGGTAAGATGTTCATATATTATGTTCATAGAATCACTGAATCATAGAATGGTTTGGGTTGGAAGGGACCTTAAAGCTCATCCAGTCCAACCCCTGCCATGGACAGGGACACCTCCCACCAGACCAGGTTGCTCAAAGCCCTGTCCAACCTGGCCGTGAACACTGCCAGGGAGGGGGCATCCACAGCTTCCCTGGGCAACCTGTGCCAGTGCCTCACCATCCTCACCGTAAAGAATTTTCTCCTAATATTTAGTCTAAATCTCCTCTCTTCCAGTTTAAAACCATTTCCCCTCGTTCTGTCGCTCCCTGCCCTTGTAAAAAGTCCCTCCCCAGCTTTCCTGTGGGACCCCTTCAGGAACTGAAAGGCCGCAATAAGGTCCCCCTGGAGCCTTCTCTTCTCCAGGCTGAACAGCCCCAACTCTCTCAGTTGGTCCTCATAGGGGAGGTGCTCCAGCCCTCTGATCATCTTTGTGTCTCTCCTCTGGACCTGCTCCAACAGCTCAATTAATCTCATTACAGACTAGAAAAATACATTATAGTATGTCTGTACGTCTTCAAACATTGTGTCAGATATGTGAAAATGTAATAATGGTTCTAGTGATTATTTGTTTCAGCAATAGCTTTGTATGATAGCAGATTGAGATTAATTCTGATGCCATATGAATATAAAACATTAATAGCCCACAGACAGTGCATTTTCTGTTGCAGGAGTCTTACACTGTTCATGAATATCTATGCATTGGTCAGAGTACATTTTGTAACAGTCTCGTGTCAATTTTGGTTTGAAAAGTACAAGTATCATCTTAGATATTTGGAATTTATGTGGCCTTTTTTCCCTTTCCTTTTTCTCCCCCATAAGTTATTTCTATAGTAATTTGAGAAGAAAAAAGACTTATAGTTGAAAAGTTTTATCAAAAGCTGAGATTTATATTCACTTAAATTATGTAGCTTTGTAAATAAATCATGACACAATTTAGTAATACTTCCATAACAGGGTTGGAGGGAGTGGCACAAGCAGATGATGATTTTGACACCTACATTTTTAACATCTGCAGGGTGAATATTTCGAGTGAGTTATTGGAGAGGATTATTTAAAAGCATGGGCAACAGAAGTTTCTAAACAATTCATGCTTGCTTATTCCAAGTGTGGCAAAATCACCATAGAGTTTAAACAGACCATAGTGCTCAGGGTGATTTTCTGCCTACTGAGTCACTGCAAAAGAAAGAAAACAAGAAAATGTTTGGAAGGCGGCAGACTGGCTCCTCAGCAAAGTCCTTCATGCGTAGCTGCTGATAGATAATCGTATTTTGCTCACAACTGAGATTCAGAGAAATGAATGGAAAAAAATGTACTCCAAAAATCCACATTTTAAAAAAGAGAGGAGAAAAAGGTGAATAAACAATTCCAAACTAAATTATGTGTTAAATAACTTTTCCTTTTTCTTTGGGACAATTCAAAAACGATATTAAAGAACCACTATTGCTATGCTGTCCAGATCACCCCATCCAGAAGGAGGTAAGCCAAGGTATCTGCTCCCATATGAAAGTCTGAGGTTTGGGAGCAGAACTGACCAAAGAGGAAAGCACAGGTCCTACCCTCAGTGTATTTGTCATCACACAAACCTGTCCGAGAGTGACACCGCCAAATGACTCTGCTGTTCTATAGGGAAGGAGAACTTAAACCCAGGGTATTCCGTCAGCTTCATCACCAGTACATGGTCAATAGGTCACTTCAGAAGGACATGAGCTAAAACAGGAGGAAAATGCCAGGACGATCACTCTTTCAGGATGTTTTCACAATCTCCATTCAGAACAGGGAAAAGTACCAGAGCTTTTGTAAGAACAGGAAGCTTAAGGAAATAAAACTTTTAATGCACTGGCTGTTTCATATTTTCCTGAAAAGCGAACTGCACCCATCCTTACTGTCACTGTTATTAAACTTCTGCTGCTTTTAGGACACTGTAGTTTTAATATCCCCATTACTACCCCAGAAAAACGCTGCCCTTGTTCTCAGATTTGAACTTAAAATAGCCCACAGATTTGTCCCTTATTTTCATTTGAGAGTCTAGACAGCCATGCCTATACTCACTGCCCCATGATGGAACCCCCAGTAACATCTTAACTCAAACCACACGGATTTCTCCAAAGGAGGAGAAATAAAAAGAAAAAATAAAAAGAAAAGCAGATTCCAGGCAACCGGATTTTGTGTACTGCAGAAAGCTATTGCTGGCACACAGAACAAAAGCAGACAGCACAAAACACCATGAACTAAACCTGACAGTTAGCACCGAGTCTGCATCCAACAGCATTGATCTCATTAGCGAACACACAAAGCCCCTTCTGGTTCAGCGCCAGCACAGGCTGCACAACATGTGCCCCAAGTTATTTAGTACATCACAGACCAGGGAGGTAACAATGCCGTATCTGCCTTCTCACCAGACACCAGGTTGCAGTCAGACACCCCAGATGAAACCAGCTTCATTAGATATCATTTGTTTCAAAGCAGATATCAGAGCATAGGCACATCCACAGGTAAAAGAACTCTGATCCTTTTTGCAATGGTGTTAAAGAGTCCACAGGTTTGTCACCTTTAGAGATTCAAATAAACAGAAGCAACAAGGTCAGGACTGGATTGCTGAAGCTCCTTCTCCTCATTTGCTGCCCCAAAACTAGTATAGGTATCCTAGATTTACCCATTACACGCAGTCCTGCTGTGCTCTCGGTTTCACTCCAAATGTTGAGGACCTCACAAGCAGGCCTTATCGCTGACACAGTTGCCAGTTATCTGGTAATAAGAATCCCAGTTCCACCAGTGATCCCAGTCCCATCACAATAACCTCACAGGGACTGGCTCATTCTCAGCCCACCTGCTAACTCCCTGCCATTCACTACCTGTGCCTGTGACAAGCTGGGCTTTCCCAGCTTCCACCTGGATATCCACAGTTTTCTGACACCTCAAGATAGACGAGGAGAGAGAAGTGGAAATGTGAGACAGAGAAAAATGACATAGAAAAATGAAGGCTGATACAAGCAAGCTGAAAGATAAAAGATGCCTCAAATTTATCCTGCAGCTTTCCTGTAAGGCAAGAGAATTTTCTGTTCTCCAGTGTTGCTGGCTCATCTCAGTTCCTGGAGCTACTTTGAAATGATAAATCACACCACCAGTCCCAAGTAACAACATGCAGCAGAGCTGGACATTAACTGCTGCCGAAACCAACTGCTTCTCTGTAAAGCTCACACGTAGCTCAGGAAGATTTTTCTCTAATACCAGTTCTGCCAAACCTGTGTCCACTTGCATATCTGAATTCCAATGTGGTTTTGTATTTATGCATCTAATGTATTTATTAAATATTCAGAATATTTAAGTACAAGGTGGTGCTCATCACCTCATCTTTCTGGATCATAAGTTCTTCACAGAAAGAAAGAAACATATTTGAAAGCATAAGCTAGCTCACAGAAGAATGGACATAAAATAAAGGCAGGGGCAAAATCAGAAAAAGACTCAATGAGATAAAATTAGGAAGAAACATACGTGGCAACACGAGTATATTGCTATAAAAAGGTTATTAGTAAAACAAAACTAAGAGAAGTTGGTTTGCTACTCATAAAAGAAGAAAGCTGACATAGAAGATCTGAAAGATATAAAAGTATCTAATTCCTTTAGCTGTAGTCACTTTGCTAACACAAGTAGTACCAACAACCCCATGGTTAATATCTCTGCCTAGAAGAGGGAAACAGAGTAGCTGGATGTTTTCAGTTCACCTGCCTGGACCAATTTCATCGTGGAATACTTGAAGAAGCAGGCGAAATAGGAGCATTAGCAGTTATCTTTCAGAGCTAAGGATAGTAAATGATGTGGTCCAGGAAAAGAAAAAAAGCAGTATCATGTTCTTCTTTGAAAGACGTGAATGGAGGGGCTAGGAAATTTCAGGCCAGTCAGTGTAAATACCGTAGCAGCAGCAGA
The DNA here is from genome assembly GCF_000695765.1 of Mesitornis unicolor. Lineage (NCBI taxonomy): Eukaryota > Metazoa > Chordata > Aves > Mesitornithiformes > Mesitornithidae > Mesitornis > Mesitornis unicolor. Next base: position 68,652 of record NW_010171262.1, read on the forward strand.
CTTTTGTAGTTCAGGTAGTGTAGAGATACGCACCAGAAAGGTGCATATATATAGGGAGAGTTAATGCATTTTATTGAGCTAACGGATGTAACTATTAAAAAAAAGTCAGAGAACGTTTCAGACGCAAAAGCCCTTTTATAGTAGTCAGGAAAAATATTGGAGCAAATAAACAAACTATTTCAAAGAACTGAGAAGGGGAAAAGGGAGGGAGAGGGAGAGAGGAGGAGAGATGAGTAAAAGCCAATAATGGATTTGCCAAGAACAAGTCACGTCAAACTACTGTAATTTCCTTCTCTGACAAAGAAGCAGATGTGGCAGATAGAAAAGAGTAAGTGCATGTCATATACCTTGACTTATTAAGACTTTTGACACTGTCTCACATGAAATTCCCTAGCACAAACAGGCTAGGGAAATAGTCTAGATGAAACTAGATGGATGCAGAACTGGCTGGGAAAAACCTTCCATAGTCAAAACCAGAATGTCACTGTCACAGTGAAGCATAGAGAGACTGGGCAGTGGGATCTGCAGTGATGTGGGGCTCCCCATCTGGGTCTGCTCCTATTAAGCATTTCCACTGACAGCCTGAACGTGTGAATGTGAAGTGTATTTATTGTACCCACAGGTGACAATGCTAACAGGGCACAAGCCACGTGGGCAACAGGAGAATTGAACAGACCCAAACCACAACCAGTCCACCTCACTCACACAGCTTACTCACCACTAAAAATGGCAGTTTCTTCAAGGTCCTCCCATCCTTGGGCTAAGCAGATCCTCTGAGCAAAGTGAGGAACAGAGCAATTTTTCAGAGTGAATTTGCACATTTGTGGTTACTCTAGGTTCAAGGAAAACTGCAAACCATATGGGAAGCAGTGCAGGAGAGCAGATGCTGTGTAGCTGGGCTTTGGGAAGGCAGACATGAACCAGGAGAGAGTCTGGGTTCAGCTGGAGAGGGGCTAGACCAGGAGGTGAAGAGGGGCAGAAGATACAGCAGCATGGCCAGGGGTCTCTGGTGAGAGACATCCTCAGAAAGTTTGTTTACATTGGGTCTGAAAATGATTTCAAGCTGCATCATGTGGAGAGTCACAGAAGTCCTGCTGGTGGGTACACTTATCACTCCTGCAATTTGGGGCATCACCACATTGTGGTTACATCCAAACTCCTACTTGCAAATAATGCATAACGTAAAAACAGCAAGGACAATGCCCAGATCATTCATTTGAGTCTTTTCCTCCTCTTCTTAATACTTTTAATGATCCAATGAAAATGTTGCTGCTGTCTGATTGACCAAACAGTCTTTAGTAGCACCGGTCAGAAAGATTGATGAGGTGGAGAGTCATTGCAAAAAGCCACTGACAAGGTACATACTGACAACCTAATAACTGGCATTAGCTTCAGAAATCACACAGTAGGCACAGTAAAAATTATCAGTGCAGAAATTATTATTGTAGCCAAGAGGCAATCCCCAAAAAACACTATTCATTTTAATGGCAAATTACTGGGTAAGTCTCAAAGCTGAAAGAGGAACAGTTGTAGCTCGCACCATTCCTGTATAAAGTGACACAGATTTATAGTCCACAGGATGTGAAATTTTGTGTCTTAACAGACGAAGTACTGCTATCTACCATTTAGGTTTGCTCAGCTCTTGACCAAGGGAAAATTATTTGTATCTCTGTTCTGGCACGGGAAAACACTGCAAAGGCAATGGAAGTGGGTAAAATGAGGGAAAAGGGGAAAGGGGAAAAAAACAGCCCAGAAAAATCAAGGCAACAATATTTATAGTGGTCATTTTTCCTGTCCTGGCCCAGCTGAGAGGTATGATGGAGCCCTTTATTTGTAACTGAATAGCAAAGAATACACTGCAGAATAAACACAGTTAATTTGCTCTTATATATGCAAAAACATAGAGCCATTATTTTTAAAGTATTTTATTTCTTTACTAAAAGATATAATAGTTTATCAATCAAGCTAGCTTTGCTCACCAATATTTCAGCTGAATTTTAAGAGAAAAACAACACACAGAAAGACTTTACCTCCACTAAAACTTGGACAGGGATGCTTATCTTTAAAGTACACATAACTTTATTATGATTATTGAACTCATGCATTACCTACATTTACTGCCCAGAACTCATTGCTTTCTCAAACGAACAGTAAACATCACTAACATGGGCGTGTACATTTTGCAGTAGATTTGGTGCCATGAAGGAAATGAATGAAGCTCATCAGGTCGCCTATCTCATGATTGTTTTTACAGTTCACATCCAGCTGAGTTTACTGCGTAGCAGCAAGCAAGGGCTATAAGAAAAGCATTTCACAAAGGCAATTTGAAAATGTAATTGGCGTAAGTCATTGTCAAAGCCAACAGGGGCACAAGTTTATAGGACAACTGGTAACAGGGCACAAATACTACTTGTGTGAAAACTACTGTGCGTTTAACTACATGGAAATTAGCATGTAGTGGCAGGCTCACAACACAGTGAGTACCGTATCATTACAAGATTACAGCCTTCTGAACCACAAGGCACAAATACAGGTTATATGCTAATTAGTTTTGGATCTACTAAAGGTAATTACACGGTAATCTCCACGTAGTTACATGGTGTTTAATAGGAAACCCTATTAACTAAACATATAATTAAAGAGTAATTGCATGATACACTTGCCCTGTGACATCCATGGTGGCCAGATAAATTAAAACTGATGGTATTTCATGGCACAGCCTGTCCCTGTTATCAGGCTTTAGGGCAACACCATGCCTCTCAAGACGCTGAAGTAGACACGAAAACGTACCAAAAGTCAGGGTGCTTACCGCTCTCTCAGTACACAGAAGATAGCATCTCATGCCCAGAATCACTGTTCATTTCCACAAAATTACTAGGAAGGGAGTTTCACCATGTTATTCGGTTTCATCCTCACCTTTGTCTCCTCTCCTTTCTACAGAGGACACTGCCATGCAACTAACAAATATGAAAGATCCTGAAACTCTCCCCTCAGACTTCCTAAACTAGGACTGCAGCCAGCGAGGCTCCTCCATTTCCCTTCCTTAGGCTGGGCATCTCGTCTGCCTTTCCCCATCAGAAGCTGCCCACTGCTGCCACGCTCTTTTTTCCATGCTGATGCCGAGACAGCATTTCTAACGATTCCCAACAGGTCACACCACTGACCACGGCAGAAGCTGCACAGCACAGCACAGCACAGCCAACTGGAAAGAGTAGGACGAGCGATGCAGACCAGCACACAGCACAGGTCAAATTTCAAAATGTCTCTCAAGCACTGCTGGTGTGGCAAAAGTTGTTTCATTCCAGAGTGGGCTGAAAAATTGGAATTTCCTGCAAAACAGCATTTAAAATCCAGTAAATCAAAACATTTCATTCTTGTTTTAACCTTTTTTTGATCCTGCATTTCATTTCACATCAACTAAAATTAGAGCTATATAATAGTATAGTCTGCAGCAAAAAGCAACTGCAAAAAACCCATCAAAATCAATGTTCCCCTGCACAACTCAGTTGCAATGAATAAGCATTTTTCAAAAGAAAAAGGCAAATCCAAAAGTTTCCAACCATATGTAATGTATACTAAGCCTGTTTCTGGGGCTTCCCTAGTCTGCTGGGGATGCAATCTCCATTCAAAAATGTGAAAGCAAATGAAACACCAGACTAGCAAACTGCTAAGAGCACCATGCTCAGTCATCCACGATACCATGGTCTGTGAAAGGACTACGTGCTCTGCTTAGTTTTAAAATACCAAGTCCCATTCACTGCCATTCACTGCTCCTCTGAAGCCCGAGCTTCAAAATGTTGCTGAGCCCTCAGGAAGGAAAGAAATGCACTTTTTTCTTTGACAAACCTCATTCTGCCTGACCAGGGCACAGCACCAACAGTGGGTACTACTCCATCCTCAGCAAGTGAGGACAAAATAAAGATGGGTATGAATACTGAAGAGAAGGAAAGCTCCTCCCAGCTTCACTGCAGTAGAGCCCTACAAAGAGGCAAACAAAGCTATGGGTCAGTGCAATGCTATAGGAACACCTATATGTAAATACAGAGGGCGAGCTGTCCATCGAAATAGAATAGACAAGAGAGCGCCAAGTTAATAATCAATGGATGATTCAGTACCACCAGTGGCCTGTTCTCACCTTTCACTTCATTATTTCATATTTGTTCACTCTTTGCTGATTATAAAGATCTAGAGCTGGATTTGCACAACAACTAGGGACCCTGGGGAGGCTGCTGTTACCCTGGCCCACTGCAGCCTGATGATTGAGGTGTGCTGAGGGAAGAGACCCTGGAGAAGTGCCTAGACAATACATTAATGTGGTGTTTCTAGTCTGCTGAGCTTCTGTGACACTTTGGAGGGAGACACAGCTGCTTCTGTCCTCCCCCCCGAGGGGGTTCAAAGCACTGCGACAGACTGGGTCCACTGCATTGTGCCAGTGAACCAGTGATGCTAGGAAGTACCATCCCTTTCAGTAAAACTAGCTCACAACTTTTAATTGTGTAGCTCCGAGAAGGATACTGTGATGCCTATAAAGTTTAAAGGTGGAGGCAACATCTTTCGTTACACAAGTTGGTAGAGCTGGGAGGCTGGACAGGTTTTGGGGTTTCTTCAGCAGTACTCTACAGCAGTACTGCAACATCAGTATGTTGAGGTTATACTGAAGCTTCTGTTTCCAACCCAAAGGCAAACTTTTGGGGTTGAGGGCTGGATCAGTTCATTGCAGCTCTCCCAGCTGATCTCCTAAAAGTTACTGTCACTATCTGCAAACTTCACATTGCTTATGTTGTTGGTTTACCCGAACCGCAGCCAAATATTACCCCCAATAGAGGCAGCCTCACAGCGCACGGCAGTCACTCACAGCTTGAGACAGGAGCAACGTGCAGGTTGGCACCTGATCAGATCGAATGAAACTCCCTGGTTACGCCCCACCATAAATCATGGGTCATAGGGTGTTGTATTTTGTGATACGGTATCACACTCATGGCATCACCTTGTTAGCAGGCCAAACAATACCATCTGCCCTAACTAAGATATTGGAGGTTTTCTTAATTTCTTTTTCACCTTACTTTAGCTATACTTCAGTCCCATAGCTCCCAGTATGACCCTCAGAAGTACAGGTTCAGAGACCACTGTGAAGCTAAAGGGAAGGGGGGAAAAGTGGCAACTAAACGCTTTCATGACCATTTGTAGCTCAGCATTGAAAGGGAAGGGAGGCGGTGTGCAAGCCATGTAAAGCACTCCCAAATCTCAGGGTAGGTTTTACATCCTGGATCTCTGAGCTCCTAATGGTGGTTCAGAGAGAAAATGAAAGGACTGTACATGTCAGGAGAGTTCCCTGAAAGGGAATGAAAAATTATGTCTGATTGTGAAGCGTTTTGGCACTGAAACAAGTCTGCTGGGCCAGCAGATTCACACCACACAGCAGTTCCCACGTGCTCAGCATTAAATGGGCAGCTTGCGAACTAACAGTGCCCTAGGAGCAGGGGAACGTATTAGCATATGGACTTGGCATCCAGGTTAGTCAGCGCTCAGCCAAATGACTGGACAATTAAGTAAAGCTAAGCACCAAGCACAAGTAGCTCACAGTACTACTTCAATTTAGAGATAACAAAGACTTATTAATTAACAGCAGTGATTACTAGAGTAAAAGAAGTGATGAACTTTTTTTTTTGCACTATAAAAGTCTGTATACTGTGCTGACACTTTTCAGAAATGCAATTCTATTTTATTAGTACACAGACATAAGCTGCCAAAGCAGATTATGGTTTATTAAAGGACACTGGAGTGAAGAGACCCCGTCTGCCTTCTTAATTTTTCCTCTGCAATACACACATCCAGAACTTGGATCTGAGCAACCCATTTCCTGAACACCCAGTCCCTCAGTATTCCACAGTGAAAAGCTCTGCCCATCCACCTGCCAGGCCCAAAACAAAAAATACCAACATTCAGCAATAGATGGAAGCCACCAAAAGTTGTGAAAGGGAAGAAGGTGACAGACATGACTCTCTCCACCACTACCTCTCTCTTCACTGCCATTGGGAGCATCATGGCTCAGTCTCACAACATCCACATCAGCCCCAAAGTCAGCAGCGGTGCCTTCTTTCTCCTGGCTCTGTGCAGCTCTGGGTCACTGCTTTTAGCAGCTGTGGAGCTGTTTGGATGCACTGCAGGCTTATTACCCCACCTGAAACCTGCGAGCGAGCTGAGAAGGGGTGACGCATGGCTCCTCACAGACACCAAGCCAGTGGTTCTTCTAGCTCCCAAAACAACTTCTACTCAATGATCAGATCAGTACTTCAAATATTTGTTATCTTACAATTTATTAAATTATTACAAAATCCCTGGGGATACTGTGACTGAGGAGCACCCAGGGGCTGGTGATACATAACAAGTGTGATCAAAACTAGGTGCACCAAAGCCCAGTGCAAATGGAAAACAGCTGGACATTTGAAAACTGGTGTTTTCCTAGGCTGTGGGAACAGTCGGTCTCTCTGGGCTCTCGGGTGGAAGGGACATCTGACACATGTATGAACAGTACAGCAGTTGGACGGTGAGCTTTGAAAACTGCCACTTGCAACAAGCAGCAATTTTGGGCCATACCTCTAAATTTACACACTGACTCACCTGGTGGCAGTGATCAAGACGTTTTACTTGACCAGAAACACCAACCTTTGCACGTTTGGTAGACACCGGTTACTTATGCTCATGATGTGAATATGCTTCCTTGTGTGTCCTTCTTTTCATCTCCCTCCCTCCATCCTGGATGGGAGTATCTCACCTCTCAGCCCTTCACCACACACAAAGGCTGCTGTTACTGAGGAGCTGTTTGTGGCAGCACTCTTTCATCAGACCGGGGAAGAAGAAAGCGAGAGGAAGTACAAATAGGAAAGCATTACACATGAAGAAAAATCCCAAACAGAAAGTAAAAAAAGTAAATTCATACGGATCTACCACCTCTTCACCTCTCAAGTTGCTTATGCACATTCAAGACAATGCCTGAATCTGAGGAGATTAGATGTCATCACACTGTCAAGATGAACAAATCCAAGAGAAGGTAAAAAGATCAGCAGCATTTGTTAATATGTAGTCAAATATAAACTTCTTAGATTTCAAATATTTACAAGCAGAGCAGAAGCAGGGCCCAGGACTGGGGAAACAAAGGAAGAGAGCCTGGGTTTGTAAATACTTTAAATAATAAAAAGTTCAATTACATGTACAAAAAAAAAAGAAACTAAAATGGTAGACACAGAGGTTGCATGTAAGCCATGTAAAGTAAATCCTAGGTCTCAGGGTAGGTTTTACTTCCTGGATCTCTGCATACTTGATGCCAGTCCAGCAAGAAGCAAAACCTGTACTAAGGGATGCTATAGGCATGGGAAGATTGCAGCACTGGTAACTGGAGGAACAGAAGGGAAAAGGAGGTAGGAAGGAGGGGAGAATAGGAACAAGGGAAAGGGAAGCAAGAGAAATGGAAATTAACATGTGAAGACTTGGTTTTATTCAGTCACCACTTACTGATGAAGCACTAGTTTTCCAGAAAGTTGCCAACCAGCTGACCTGGTGTCTTATGCATCAGAGATACAGCTTATTTCAGTGTTAGGGTTATATGTAGTGATCTGCTTAGTACAAAATAGCAGAAATGAGACCAATGAAGATATTGCATGCAGTCCTCAGTAGCCATTTCATTCAAGCACCAGTAGTAAGTTAGACGTCGCGCTGAGAACCATGACCCACCCAGCACCCTGCCCCTGCCTGCTGCTCCTGCAGCATCCACACCCCCAGGGCAGGTCTGGGCCTCCTGCAAAAGTAAATGCACAGCTTGTGGTAAGGGGTGGTATTCCAGGGGGACAACTTCCCGTGTTTGTCTAATGCCAGAGGGGATGAGGATGTCTGCATCCAGCAAAGTCCCTCATTTTTTCCCTCTGGTCCATCTAATTCAGGAGACAGGTGAGCTCCTTCAGAGACATTCTCTCCGAGATCTTAATTCACCTAATATTTATAGTTTGTCACATTGCAGCCACTGTCTGTTTGCTGCTGCAGGATTTCCTCCTTCACTGATGAGTCCTATTTACAACCTTATTCATCCAATGGCCACAGCAGCTGCACTAAAAGAGGGCTATAGAAAGCCAATCCTTTCTGTCACTATCAAAGCAATAATTTAACAGCAATGGGCTTTTCCTTGTATCTCCACAACCTGCAATTTTGCAAACTTTCACAATTTCATTAAAATACTCGTATTTTTTTCCCCTTATACTGCAGCTCTGGGACTTCATTACCTTGACTTCCATTAACACAAAATAGCAAGGTTCTACTTTCCACAGTTGCAGAAACCTGTCAATACAGTCTCAAATAGAGTCTCAAAAATGATGGGCAAATAAAAAGGTTTTGCTGTTGGTTGGTTGGCTGTTTTTTTAGTTCTCTGTAAGCAGATCATGAGTGTTATGCAGCCTGGTGGTTTGCAATTTCGGGTTTGGCAGTACTGAACTTGGGACCACTCCGAGTCAATATTAGCTCTTGACTTTCTGTTCTCACCTTCACTTTTGTTTGCCTGGGACTGGAGGTCACATCAAGAAACATAAAACATGTGTTTTAAAATATTAACCTTTTTAAGACCTTATACTGACTTTATTTTAGCCACTCTGACTTCCTTCTCCCCTAGAAATAAAGTCACAAAGTGCTCTTTATGGCATCAGCTGGTGCCAGCAGAAGTCTGTGAGGGCTGTTTGAAAGCTGCCACAGGAGAGGAACCTTTCGGTGTCTGAAGTCATGTAGTTTCAAGTTGGATGAAACAGTGTTTTGCATCTCCCTGTCATTTCTCATTTCTTGCTCAGCTTTAATTGTCCCAACTTGTGCAGAGGCACCGAGCACTCACACGGTCGGCTCCTTCCTCAGTCACTCGGATCCCTGTTTTGATAATGCTCCCTCTGCAATGCTGTTCAAAGGAGTTGGTCAGAGACGACACTTCAGGACTTGAAATTTCCATTAATAGAAAAACCAATACTCAGCAAATGTCCAGATGCCCTGACAGGCCATATACAGCCTGTGCCAGCTTCATAATTACAATTTCCCTAGTAGGTATGCCATGCAAATAAGGAGGTATAACCTGCATAAAAGCATATTTGAGACAGAGAAGTTATAACTAGCTCATCAAAGCTCTAAGGCACAAGGAAGCAACCCTGAAACACAAATCCAAGTGGTAAAAACATAAGCTCTAACTAACCACATCTCAGTAGGGAAAAAGTAAGAAAAATAAATAACAGCCATCAGAAAAATCTGGATGATTGGACTGTTGCAGGCTAAGGCCATAATCCTAAAATCATAAAGCAAAACTGGATACTGGTTTTGCTTCTTTAAATTATTCACAGTGAACGATGACCTTCCAGGCTTGGGTTCCCTGTTCAGCATTTCACTATCTCATTGTATTGAAAAGATGTTTTCCTTGACCTTTGCAGTTTCCCCTCTCGTGCAGTATCTGCTATCTTGATAGAAAATACAGCTATCTACAGCAGACACAAAGAAAAAAAAAAATCAAACTCCAAACTCTTTTCTCACTTCTCTGAAAAGAAAAAAAAATACATCAAACATAAATTCTTAATGCTTTTCACAAAAAATAATCATTTATTAAACAACATGTGCTTATTAATAAATTACAAAGCAACCAGATGTAGAAGTCACTTTCGATGTGTTGTTGAAAGTGTTTATGCTAATGAGCATGAGCAGAACCATTTTTAGATGTTTGTCTGCATGAGGAAAATACCAGAGTAAGGCTGGGCCAAGCAACTTTGAAACAGAAGTGATGGATAGGTACCTATTTTTCTTAGGGAATATCTAGCAGTATTTGTTCATACACATTCAAGATGACCTTTTCTCTTTAGAAGGGATTTCCACTCCTCACCATTTTCCAAACCAATTCTATTACAGTCTCCTAGTCTGTAAAAATAAATTTCCATCCTTACACAAGTCATATCTAGACAGCTGAAAAGTATTTTAATTGTTCTGTGAAAGCAATATCAAATCACAAACCTTTCTCTTCTTTTACTATCTCTGGAATATCAGAGAGAGTAACTGAGAATTCAACCCAACAGGAGGTTACCATTGTAATGGTGGTGAGGAGAAAAGTGCTACCTAAAGCAACAGGAAAATTGAATTCTTCAAAACTGTCAAGTTTTGGTCTTCATTTGGTTATTTTAGCATAACAGCTTATCTTACAGCTCTATGGGAAGTACACTTTCCTCCCCAAAACAAACTCAAGGTTACCACAGCATGAGGGACAGTAGGACCTGTCACTGCACGTGGGTGCAGGCGTTCAGCATGGACATTTAGCCAGGTCTACATACAAAGTAAATATGAAAGTATGCAGGTTTGAGGTGGAGCATTACTAGGCACAACACGCAAACAATTGTACCAAGTATTGCGCCCTTACATAAAGGTGACACACAAATGCCTTATTGTCATATGTATGCTGAAATTACAGGCACAGAGGAATTTGGACCGAAAAAGCTTCCAAATAGTTTTGGTAATGTGGTTTGCACCCTTTCGCAGAGACAGGTTTACATCTCTTCACAGGCATTCAGTCAGTTCAGACCTGTTTGTCCCCGGGAGCAGAGATTCTTTTGTGTGCCAGATCTGAGTATGTGGGTATTTTCTGTAGAAATATTACACCTTCTAGGTATGCTGGCATCAGGTATTCAGGATGCAAATGAAAGTGATATCTTTGTACAAACTGTACTTAAGGCAGTTGTATGAAAGACCGAGATAATTCCATTCCTTCTGTGTATTTTTTTAACATCACAAAATTGGGCTAAAGCCCAGTTTTCCTCCTCCTGGTGACAGCTACCTAATCCAAGCTGTGATCTATGCCATCTCCTTGTATTTTATTTCAGCAACATAACAGAGTGAATTGCTCAGATGATACCTCTACCAAGGCAGAAGTTTCCTTGCTCTGCTGTTAACATTTGTGACAAATCTACTTCTTCTGTAGATCTCAGGGGAAGACTCCAGAGGCATCTGATCAAGCAATCTCAAAACTGGACAAAAATCTCTCACTCAGTATATACTGTGGTACTTTACCTTGCCACACCAACCGTGCTGTAAAATGGGGGAGAATTGCTCCCTTTTATTTGAAATCTCAGTATTAGCAAAAGCTGGGTCAAAATAATGTTGATATAAATGTAAACTGCAGCAGATCCTGAAATACAAATGGCGTGCTTTTAGAACATTACAAAAACATAGTCACAATCAATCAGCTGGATATAGAAACAATTATACGTGGAATATATATCCTATCATTACATACGTAGAAAAAGATCTAAAGCGGTTCCACACCTATTTATTTTTGTCACAGCATTTCAAATTCACACACATAATAGGATCTGCGGAAATAATTCTAACAATGGGCTGGTATACAATATACTAAAATTTTGAATAAAAACCTTATTTAATAAGTTGCAAATCATTCCAGTTTGAAAATCAAAGCCTTAATATTACCAATTCAGTCTTGAATATGTAAATTAAAATGTGTGTATATATATAAGAATAAATAGATGTCTTGAAAAAAGTTTCTTTAACATATATTATGGGTAGACATTAAATATGAAATTGTCAAGGAACATGAGTTTCTTGGTATCACTTATGAAGATAAACCCAAGAAAAAAGGGTACTTTCTAGTAAAGAACTAAATTGAGTTTAACTCAAATGACAATACTGCTTGGACTGTTGAGTCCTGCAAGTCTTCACCTAAACATTGCCACTGGCTCCAAAGCCTCCTGCTTGAACTGATACCTCAGACCCAGCTCAATGGTCTCTGTTGAACAACTGAGCCATTTAAAGAAAGCAGAAAAAGGTAAGAACCAAGGAGGTTCTGGGGTTTTTTTGAAAGATGAAAGACAAAAGTCAATGAAAAGAATGTCACTGACTTTTGGAGATGAAAATTTTTTATGAATAAAAGTGTTCCTTTTTCTTGTAGCTGCCTCTCTGCGAATGCAGCTTACGTGTTTTGTGTGGTTAGTTGCAAAGAAACAGTTCAGCAAATTTCTAACAAATATAATCTGATTTTTTAATCCTATTCCTATCAAAGGTAACTGGACAACCACGAGATAAACAGCTATGTGTTGTTTCGCTCTTTTACAGCCACTTAAAGGAACAACCTTGTTGAAGGAGCACAGGAAGGAGGCAGTGTCAGTCATCCTACCACAAAACTGTGCAGAGCTGCTGAGGAGTTTAGCACCATGACTTTACTCTGATGTTATCTACAAGATACAGCCCTCAACATATCTGTGATTTGTAAGCTCCTTGCAATGCAGAATGAACCTGTATGGTAAAAAAACTGTCCCCAAGCTGCTTATTTTCTTTTAGATTAGTAAAGGCTGTTATCTCATCCCCAAATGGAATAGCAAGATTAAGGTTATGAAAGGAAACATCCCCTTGTTTGGGGAAATTATGGCAGGAAGGGCAATTCTCACAGTCATTGAGAGAAAAAAATGTGATGTTTCTCTATGGAAGAGAGGATCTAGATCAGATTTCCAAATTGGAGAATTGCTGTATCAGTCGTGTATGTGAGGGCTTCCCTGTACAACCACAACTCTACACCTCTTCTGCTCTCCCTCTTCCTTGCCTCCTGGTGAAAACTGCACTTGTACGGGACATTTTTCTTTAAGCAAACCCTGCAGTCAGTTTGCAAACGCACACAAACTCACGTCTGTCTCTGTATTTCCATGCACATCCAGTACTCGCCTTTGCACGCAGAGCTTCATCCCGTGCTGAAGACGGTCACCGCCTTCCCCTTCCATCGCTGTGGCACCCACGCAGATCACACCCCACACACATCTCTCGCCAGTCCCAAGGACAGGCAGGCAGTGCTGGGCAGGGCATAAAAAGGGTCTGCAACATCTGGATTTGATTTACAGAGAATTAAAGGGTGAAATCCATTGGGAAGCAGCAGGGATGGGCTTCTCATCATGGAGATGAGCCTTGCTCAGCCTGTCGCTGAGCCCCAGGGCTGGCAGCCCGTTCCCACAGCCTACTCTTGTCTCCCAAGCGGTCACTTGGCTGGGAAAATTTCCCATATCGAGAAAGGTTAGGAAAAGTACCATCCTTCTACACATTCACAGTGAATTAATGGGGCTGATTTTCCCCTTTCCAGAGGGAGAGAGTATTTTGAGTGCCTGTAACACAAGGAAGGGGGTTGGTCCAGGGTGTATGTCACAAACACCAGCATTTACAAAATGTTTTGCAATCCATATGAACGTCCCCTATCCCCGTATGAGCAGGACTATCAGAATCACTGCACCAGACTGCGATGAGCCAGCACGCTGCTGGGGCCCAAAGCAGCAGCACTACAACACGCTCGCTTTGCGCGCAGCTGGGCGAGTTAACAGCATCACACAACTGAAACAGCAGCATTGGTACCACAGCAAATAGCGCCGTTAGGCTGAAATCAGTTTGCAGAATGGGTGTCCCTCACAAAGAGATGCTAGTCTGTGGATGATTGCTAGCTGCTAGAAATACACTTTAACTTGCATCTAACCCCCTGAAAGCAGTGTGATTTTCTGCTGTTGTCAGATCATTTGACATTGCTTACACCAAAACAACAGCTGAAGAAAACATAATGACAAACACTGGTAATGAGCAGTTAATACAAGCTCCAGGATGAATTAGCTTTGACAGTATTTCTGCTCCTGTGGAATCACTGCCTCACAAGAGTAACTTCCAATGTAGCTTGTTAAAAGGGCACAAATGCTCCAAACTCCCTCAGGGGATGCAAGGCTTGAAGCGAGCCAGGCAGAGGTTTCCTGGGAGAGATGATAAAGCAGCGCAACTTCGGCAATGCATGCCTCTCTCATGCATAAGCAGAGCTGGGTGCCTCAGGCTGGAGGTCAGTCAATGATTTTTGGACCACCTGCCAAATTAAAGTCTCAGATGTCTTGTGGGACACAATCCCTGAAGGTCAACATTTAGCAATTTCAAGGGTTGAATCAAATTGAGTGTGTACAGTAATGCCAATAAATCAATCTTAATCAAAATGCAATAATCCTTTTAAAGAGTAAGGCATTCATTGCTAGGAAACGTCACTGCTGCTGGTCTTGTCAAGCAGTAACTGGTCTCCTACAGAGGGGCAGTGATCTGGTTCACCCCAACGTACCACAGGAGTGAAATTAATTCTTATTTACAACTAGGGATTAGAAGGCATAATATTTCTAATTCACAGAGACACCATTACGCTTAGCGCTTGGCTTTGAGATGAACGCCACTTCTTACCTTCGCTCTGCTACGATGCAAACAACAAATCATCCTCTTTGCATTTGATGTTGACCACTACTTCTTCTCCATGAATGCCAGGCTCCATTATTTTATACTTTAGTAGCACTGAGCTAGAGAGCACCGGTTATAGAAAACAAGCATTTCCTATGTCCCATCAGAAACTATAAAACTGTAACATAAACAGTTTTCTGAGTTTTGTTTCTTAGTTGAACACATTAAACACTGCCACTCCTTGAAAAGAAAACAGATCTTTTTAAAGATTATGAGTAACAACCTCTCAAAAGAACCTGCAGAACAATAAAATCATTTTAGTTAGAAATGTCTTTGCATTTTGCTGTAATTATTGCTTGACAAGTACACTTAGAGTAAGTAAAGGATTTTTTCAAAACATAAGATTAGTTAAAAAGAAACCAAATGTGTATTTCTTCTGCTATTTTTACAGCTGAGCCCCAACAGAAAGAAAGGGAGGTACCGCATGCATGAAAGGGCATTTTCTTAATATATAGAGGGGGGAATAATTATTTACTTTACAAAGTGCTGCAGTAAGTAATATTACTAAAATAATCAGTGATCAGTCTGTTAACAAGCAACCAGAACATAACAACAAAAATATCAGGACATATTCAGCCTGATTGAAGAACAATATGCAACACAGATATGGAAGAAATGTGCACAGAAAGCCCACCACTTACCATGATCACAGTGACACAAATAGTAAAAATACAGTTTATCAAAGCCATGTGACTTAAAACTACTAATTTACAAGGCTGCACAAGAGGGGTCTTCCTTGTGAAAAGGCCAGAGAAACAGTAGAGAGGATCCAGCTTTCCTCCAAGTTTCCTCCCTTATGAGTTCCAAGTTCAAACACAACACGACAGGCTATTTCCACACACCATTCTACCAACCCTCAGTTATCTCGGTGTCCCAACAGGCCCGAGAAAGTCTTCCACAGCAAAGAGGCCAGTGGACAGCTCTGCCATTGCTACTCTACCAGTGCCCATGCAGAGCTCTTCCCAAAGCGATGGAGGTACGAGGGTAAGGTGTCATTGCCAGAGGGTCATTCTCAGGGCAGGATTTTATCTTGAGAATGGTAACGCTTTAGAATTGCAGAGCCACACGTTGCCCGCAAATAACAGAGCATTACTCAAACAGAAAGTAAATCAAAGCAGCAATCATAGCCCAGAACAACGGCCAGGTGCAGCCAGGTGCAATTGAAGAACACGGTTCCCAAGTGTTACACAGAGCCACTGTCCTTGTGCAAACACACCACCATCTGCTAACAAATATTAGGCAGGGATATTGCCCAGCCTGGGAAGGAGTAAAGAGATCCCCGTTTTCCTGGGGAGAGCGGATCGCAATGTGAAGATTAAACACGTCGGTGAGTCACTTCCTGTGTCAGGGACACACGAACATACACTCTCAAGGTTCAACGCTGTCACCTCTCAGGGTGTGACTTTTCTCCACAGCGAATCACAGAATGAGTTTGGAGTTCACGTAGGAAGTGGAGATTTCTGTGGCACGGTTCGAGTGCTGCTGGCTCCTCCGGTGTCAGTGCACGCAAATGCTGCATCAGAAACCTGCGCTCAACAGACGTTTTTCACGATCTTTAACCGTGACAATTAACTCATGCACTTCTCAAATGTCCTCTGCATTTTATCTGCCACAGTTAGTTATTGTTCCCAGGCCAATGAAGATAAGGTTAAATAGAGACATTCACAAACAAAAAACCCCCAGTTTCATGTTGCTTGTGTGCTTGTATTCTCAAGATATGAGTAGCGCCTGGTTAGAAGACTTCCAATCTGACTATCCAAAATTATGTCCAATAGGTATCTTATCTTATGGTGACTGTAGTTCCTGAAAACTAAACAGAAAATAAAGAACCACCCCATCGTTCATCATTTCGTTTTGAAGAAAACTATATAATCTCACTTCAAAGCACAAAATTCCCTCTAGGAGCCCCTGTACATAAATCTTTTTATCTGACCAACTGACAGTAGTAAAGTGCCAGAAAAGGAAATGTGAAACATTTTGTATAGAAAAAATTGACTGCAACAGGATGAAACATCAGGTTACTCTAAGCCTCTGGTACTGTAATTCAGTAAGGTACTGAAAATGATTCCTTGGTTGTTGGTATCACCCACGTGTCAGGAAAAGTACTTTGTAGTGCTTGTATATCTTGCTATTGCATTCAACTCCGCTCCTGTGGTAAAGACAGCTAAAATGCTAACTTTGATAAACCACCCCCCCAGGATGGCACGTTATCTGACGTAAAACAGCCTGACCAAGATCTGAGACAACCCATTTCTCAACTATCATTCTGTTGCAACTGTTTGTTTATAAATATATTTTTCAATGGCTTCCCTAACAAGCAGAAGTTGTGCCATATACAAGGACTCCTGATGATCTGCAGGGATCTGATGAGCCTGTCCGCTCACCTTTCAAAGCACCAGGATCAACACGTCCCTGGGGTGCCAGGCACCCCACGTCACATACTCCCCTACCGCACATTTCTGGCGGGAGTGGGACACATACATTCCTAAATTTATTTCTGACAGCACAGATGTTCTATTTCCTTTCCAATGGTGGTCACATTTACAAACTAGTAAGACATCCCCTGATTTGCCCTGATTTGACCCATCTCCCTTCACTACAAATGTAATTCTGCT